>NW_025765087.1:0-268296 GCF_003918875.1 Haliotis rubra | reverse complement strand
GCATATATTGGAAAGTTAACTTTACGGGTATGGAAAATGCAAGAGTATTAGTACGCTGATATTCTCCTTCAAAACATCATATGTACAACAATCACTTTTCATTATGGCATTACAAAAAGGCCATATTTCCAGACAGCATAACATCACCTTTGGCTGGAGTTCCAAATAATTTGACACCGAAAGCCTGTCCGTTAACCCAAAGATATAACCTTTGTGTTTTAAAGTGACAGGCACAATGAAGTGTAGGTTGCCATGCATTTTATAGTCTGTCTCACAGTCCCTGAACCACATTATTTTTCCTTACTGTTTAGTCTGTCTCACAGTCCCTGAACCACATTATTTCCCCTACTGCCAAGCACTCCTGTGCAATGCTAAAGCCTTAAATGAAGCAAGTCTAGATCTCCTCAGGTCCAGGGTCTGTTAACATCTGCAAGAACCCTAACTCACTTTGGGGTCGGGTTACAAAGTAAACATATCTATAGCTAACTGCAGCCATGGCTAGCCGGACTGAATCTCGTGTCTCCCTGGGGCTCAATTCTAAATGGGCTTGTTTGTTACTATCAAAATTATATATTCGGGACACTAAGCGTTAGTCTATGTATTTTCCGATATGATGGAAATACTAATATTGACCAGATAAAATTCTAAAAGAGGCTTTCTTAAACCAGTGACTTAACGCCATACATAGCTAGACTTGCTTAGATGATAGACTTAATATAAGGCATCACAGATATTTCACAAACATGGTACAGGACCCTTAGCCTCATTAGCCTATTGCCTCACCACTTGCGAATTAAGCGTTGGCAGATGTAAATGTTACTGGAGATGTTGGTCCCGCCAGCTGTGGGTGTTCGGTATGGCTCTCCATAACCCGAACCCTGCAGTGAGTTTTCCTAGAGACGGAAGGGGAGAAAATATCGTTCTGTGACTATGGAAAACCAAAAATGTGAACAACACACCATTGTTTGGGTCTTTTAATTGTAAATATGATTCAACTAGCTTAACCTAGATTTCGATATCCTCCGAATGTACATTTGGTGGAAAGTATACATTTATCCCGAGACAAGGACGAATGTTTATATATAATTAAAAAATGTAACAGCACTAGTATCCATTTTGTCTTTTGTCTTCTACCCGTCAGAACTAGATTAACAACTAGTCTCTGATATGAACATATTTTACAGAAAAAAAGTTGATAGTAAAAAAAGAATATGATATAAGGAAAAGGAGCCCTGAGACTTTCTCCTGAAGCTGTGAAAATCTAGACTTGCCACATTTTGTAGACTTGCGTGGGCTTGGATATATTTGCTTCAGGGTCTGTATGACAGACGACGTCCCAACACACGCTCAATCACATGTGTCTCCAGGTCACGGAGAATCAGTGGTTAGAGGCCCGTATTGCAATTCTCGTGCGTTTGCCAGGCATGTAGCAAGCCATGTTTTTCGTGTAAGCAATATGAGCTGCAAAGCCTTATATTAAGGTGGTATTGAGCTCTTGTCCAACTTTCATTTTTTGTGAGACCTGAAGAGTTATCATTTGACGTTTGATGATTTCAATAGCTTCAAAATATGGTGGAAAGACTTCCGCCTGTATCCCCACTTAAATTTCATTCTAGTCAAATCATATCACCTGAATATATATTCCTCATCCGATAAGGATGGGTTTTAACGTGTTTTGTTTATTTAATCTGAACATACTGAAAGACATATAAATGCCACTCAAAGAAAGTTTTCCTCATCGTTAAAATTTAAGGTAGGGTGGGGAGGTTTGGGGTTACGGACGGAAGTCTTACCACCATGGAAATTCAAGTGTGATTTCCTCATATACAAATATGTTTGGACATATTTTATACATGTCAGCTGCATTGATACAATACCATACATCGAGTATTTGGTGTTTTTCTAAAATAATTGATAAACAAATGATAAATAAACAACTGCATTTCAGTGATGATTCACATATAATCATGACTGTAACAAAACATCCTCATACATGTCGATGGAAAAACAATCATCACTGAAAGCTATGATATGAAGAATAACCTGTTTACTGTAATTTACTGTAAATTATTTTTAGCAAAGATCATGTGAATGCTCGAGCTGTTTTTATAATGGTAGCTACGCCCCTGTTTGCATGTGTTGTTGACGTGGCATGGACTGCTTTGTAACATCACTATTTGATTATGATTCACAAACACATGCCCACGATATGGTCGGAATCGTGCCACGGATTAGCAGATACTTATCATGAAAACAGGTTTTATGTAGGTGACTTGAAGCTCGCTTTTACAAAGGCCTATAGGTTCGATCACAATACATTTCGTTTTACAGCTTCTTTTCTTAACATGCTCACGTCAAAACTGATTTAAATTCTAATCACAGATTAAAGAACAACACAATAAATAGTATGCCAAATTATCGTTACCATGACAACCCTGTGATATTTCACCTTATGTAAGAGAGTAATGCAGATGATACTGTCGGCTGTAAATTTTGATAAGTTGCTTCATCGCTATCAATAAACACTAGGTATCTATACAATTATATGTGTGATCAAAGGCCATATGATAGATTATGTGGTCTCTGGTGTGATGAAGGAGAACCTGCGTCGCTAGTTTTCTCGATAATCTGAACACATGTATGTAGAGTGAAACCGGCAGATACTTAAGAATAAAGTGTTTGCCCTACCTGTAACGATGTCCCGTGTCTATAAAAGGGATATAATGTGGAGATGAATGACATGTACTTTTATCTTGGCCCGTTTATCATGATACATACTGCGATCTTTCACAATAATCCCTCTGGCTATCAGATTGAAGGTGCGTTTTAAACATAACCGGTATTTCTATTATTGTATTTATAAATTTCCTCGAACGTTCTCCATGTACGTCCGTCATATACATCGCGCACTACCCTTTTCTCTTTTGATCTTCTCAAACGACTGTTACAAGTTCGAAGAATCTTGGTCAAAGTAGAAAAGTCTTAAGACTTACACATTGTACCCTAAATGAGTAGAGCTTTCGTTCGGGGGAATATCAGAAGGACAACGATAGAGTTATTTCCAATGTTGTAGAAAGATCTCCACTTACTTAGGAAAACACTGAGATATTGTATTCATGTCGGAATGAAATTTTCAGCCCCTGTCAGATCAGAACCTGAACATGCGATGTCCGCGTCTGTGGACCCGTGAAGGTCCGGGGTAGAATAGCCCTTCAGCAACCCATGCTTGCTATATAAGGCGACGATGCTTGTCGTAAAAGGCGACTAACGGAATCGGGTGGTCAGGCTCGCTGACTTGGTTGACATATGTCATCGGTTCCCAATTGCGCAGATCGATGCTCATGATGTTGATCACGTAAAACTCAACTCACTCACTCACTCCGCGTCTGTGTCAGACTAAAGGCCTATAAGATGTTTAGCAACACTGGGGCGTAATAGCCATAGATCTTCTCCAAACAAGGGAATATACATCTTGTGAGAATGACTTCTTCGACAGGGAAATTTACAGCAATGCGACATCACAATTAATTACGTGATATTTACTCGCAATCTGAGTTATGGATCGTCAATTTAAACAGGACAATATAGACGAATTTCACAAAAGGCACGGAGATCCAACATGTCTATGATATACTCAGAGAACGCACCCGCCTGTGCTATCCGGTCATAATCGCTACTCGATAAAAACAATTTTTCATTTCATGTCTCACAGAATATATAATTTGATATGGCATTGTTTCTTATTGTATACTCTTTGCGTTAGTGAAACAAACTTTAAAGTTTATGTATGGCGTTTATTACAGCAAGTGCAATAATATTCCAATTATGTACTGCCACAATTATTGTACAGTAGTGATGCGCGAACTGAACAGACTTAAGAAATTACGAAGTTGGTTCGTGTAGCATCTTTGACTGTGCTCCAAGAGAGACAAAGTGCTATTCTTTGGGGCAGCTAGGGACACTTGCTAGGACAAAGGGCAACGCATCGCCCTTTGTTCACCACTGAACCTTTCAATCCCTCGAAACATGCACCTCACAAGATTTGCCAACACCACAGACAAGGCGTAACTGATACTGGTAGCAAGAGCGAGTGCAGCTTAATAAGGCGTGTTAGCTTCATGTATCACCGCTTTCTTTGTCAGGCTCTTTGGCGATAAGAATATTGAGGTCATGTGAACGTTGATTTCAAACGTACTTAAATGTGTGAAAGTGAAATTACATGAGCCAAGTAATTCACATGATGGAAACATTTGATCATCTTGCTTGAATACAGGTAACATGATGGTGTATGAACCGTTCATATACATACCCCTGAAATCCGGTATGATACATAAATATCTAAGGTGTGTAAACATTTGCAAATTTGAAAATGTACTTGTGTTTCTCCACCTAAGTAAATTCACATGTTTCCAACCCGAGTAAACTTAGAACGAAATCGGAAATTTCAGCACCCACTGAAATTCAAAGGAATGCATTGGAAATACTGTATGATCATGTATTTACCGGGGTATCTGTTTTGCAATTCATATTTGGAAATCCCCGACAATCCGGTCAGGGCATACATGAACGAGGTGCTTGTGCATACGAAAATGTACGATGAACATATGTTTCAAAGGTATAGATTCATATGAAATATATGCCCGAAGTTAGGAAACATCTGAAAACATACGTAAACCCGGTCATGGCATGGATTTCCTACTGTATTTACGTATATTTCAATGGTTTACTATCCGCTTTTTGGTGCTGTGTCTATTATTGTATTTATAAAGTTCTTCGAACGTTCTCCATATACGTCCGTCACATACATCGCGCACTACCCTTTTCTCTTTTGATCTTCACAAACGACTGTTACAAGTTCGAAGAATCTTGGTCAAAGTAGAAAAGTCTTAAGACTATTCCCTACAATTCTGTAACTTACACATTGTACCCTAAATGGATAGAGCTTTCGTTCGGGGGAATATCAGAAGGATAACGATAGAGTTATTTCCAATGTTGTAGAAAGATCTCCACTTACTTAGGAAAACACTGAGATATTGTATTCATGTCGGAATGATATTTTCAGCCCCTGTCCGATCAGAACCTGAACATGCGATGTCCGCGTCTGTGGACCCGTGAAGGTCCGGGGTAGAATAGCCCTTCAGCAACCCATGCATGCTATAAAAGGCGACGATGCTTGTCGTAAAAGGCGACTAACGGGATCGGGTGGTCAGGCTCGCTGACTTGGTTGACATATGTCATCGGTTCCCAATTGCGCAGATCGATGCTCATGATGTGGATCACTGGATTGTCGGGTCCAGACTCGATTATTTACAGACCGCCGCCATATAGCTGGAATATTGCTGAGTGCGGCGTAAAACTCAACTCACTCACTCACTCCGCGTCTGTGTCAGACTAAAGGCCTATAAGATGTTTAGCAACACTGGGGCGTAATAGCCATAGATCTTCTCCAAACAAGGGAATATACATCTTGTGAGAATGACTTCTTCGACAGGGAAATTTACAGCAATGCGACATCACAATTAATTACGTGATATTTACTCGCAATCTGAGTTATGGATCGTCAATTTAAACAGGACAATATAGACGAATTTCACAAAAGGCACGGAGATCCAACATGTCTATGATATACTCAGAGAACGCACCCGCCTGTGCTATCCGGTCATAATCGCTACTCGATAAAAACATTTTTTCCTTTCATGTCTCACAGAATATATAATTTGATATGGCATTGTTTCTTATTGTATACTTTTGCGTTAGTGAAACAAACTTTAAAGTTTATTATGATTTGCCAACACCACAGACAAGGCGTAATTGATACTGGTAGCAAGAGCGAGTGCAGCTTAATAAGGCGTGTTAGCTTGCGTAATACCGCTTTCTTTGTTGTCAGGCTCTTTGGTGATAAGAATATTGAGGTCATGTGAACGTTGATTTCAAACGTACTTAAATGTGTGAAAGTGAAATTACATGAGCCAAGTAATTCACATGATGGAAACATATGATCATCTTGCTTGAACACTTGTCTAGCCACGCCATCGTCCGCCTCACCTCTCTCCCTCCCTCCCTCCCTCCTTCCCTCTCCTTCCCTTCCCTCTCCGTCCCCTCTCCGTCCCGTCCGCCGCTCGTCCGTTCCGCCATCTTGAAAGGCGTCTACGCTCGCGAGATCCCGCGAGAATCCACGAGATCCCACGAGATCTCACGCGATCCCACCGGATGGGACGCCATCTTGAAACGCGTCCGCCATCTTGGCCCGGAGGTGACGTCATCGTCATGCGCGCAAACACCGGAACCGGACGTGACGTCATCGCGATGCGTGCGCACACACACCGGAACCGGAAGCACCGGAACCGGAACCCGAGTGATCTCCCCTGACCGGATCCAAGATGGCGGCGCCCATGGGGACCGGATGTGCCGCCATCTTGAAAACGACGCCAGGGAGACACTGCACACTACTGATGGTTGTTCATCGGTTGTTTTATACAAAATTACGAAATGGTTTTCAATTGGTTATCAGGTAATTCCTCGGACGTGCACTTTAAACCGACGTATGTTGTCGAGTAGGAATATTTTGGTGAGCTATATCGTGTCTTCCACGGTCACGGTGACTTCCAGCAGACTGGTGTAGGCGTGAACGTTCCTTGTCTCTTGTATATCTCATTTATCATAAAATTATTAAATGTAGAAATAAGAATTAAATGTCTCGAGTAGGGTGTTTTACAGGTGTTCTATGACTTCGTTGTTTGTACTGTTTGAACTTAATCAAGGCTTGAACCCAAGATGATTTTTTTCATTTTACATCTGGTTTATATTTATTAGGTAAGATTATGTTTGGTTACCCACGTAAGGGGTCTGCTCCTGTAACTTTCATATGCCATGCACGGACCTTTCAATTTGTTATCAATCTTCTGTCAGCTACCGAAAGGCGCTGTCATTTGCTATGTCTTCCATAAACGTCAGTTGAGCCTGACATTCCAATTTACATGAATGACCTTTTCGCATTCAAGCAACCTGCTCTGTATACAAATGCACCAAGTGACACGCCATTTTTTTATCGTCTGGACCAGATAATCAGGTGATCAACAGCAGGAGCATCGATCTACGCAAATGGGATACGATGACATGTGTCAACCAAATCAGCGAGCCTGACCATTCGCCACTTAAGACCAGCACGTGTTGCCAAAGAATAATTCTTACTCAGATCTTCACGGGGCCAGCAGAAAGGTACGTCCCTTGACTGTTTAAAGTACATACTCTGTCACAGCGTTTGACATCTCCGTTACGCTGCAAGTATCGAGAACACTACAGTAAGGAGCTTGTTTACGTGTTTGTTTACTTTCATATACTTTTAGGACTATACAAATAGCTTCCGGATAACATTTTCTAGAAAGCTGGTTGAACCTACATTGTATGAAAGAGCGAGGCTAAGACGAGACGAGACGAGGCTTGCCCGAGACTTCCTTCTACCTTGCGATGTATATACTTGTCCAGAATTCAAGCATGGAGGACGTTTTTCATTCATGACTACTGTGGCAAATACTGGACATCGGTTAAAGCACCGACTCTAAGCACTTCTCTAAAAGGACCTGTTATCTTAAGTTGCTGCCCAACATTTCAGCCATTAGATTAACTTTAATGCTAGCCTAATCCTTGGAATTTCAATATACATTGTAATTGGTTGAGTGCTTTTTATTCTAGTGAGGTTATTACTGATTTGTCATTTTAAGCCTCCAGGCAGTAATTTGTTGGCATGTATTAGGAACAATAATAACAATATTACCAGTCATCCATGACAAACACATACATATGAGTCTGACTGTTTTCAGATAGTGGTACATGCAAATGATAAAACTGACAATAAAATGAATTCCTTGCAGGTGTAACTGCCGGCATACACGAGTGGACAGTACTTCAAACTATATATTCCCGTTGTGATAACCCTACAGCATATTATAGTTTGATATAGAACTTCATTGACAATGAACATACAATTCTAAAAGATATAATCAGTATAGGGGCCACTGACATATGGAAGTTACATTTGTAAAATCTACTTTTTTATAGGAAACAGTAACTGACGGTGTAATTAATATTTTGTTTTTATGAGGTAACACATCACTTTTTGCTGTGTGTATTTTGTCACAAGGCCAACGAGGGTTGGATGGTAGCCTAGTGGTTAAAACGTCCGCTCGCCACACTGAAGGCCCGGGTTTGATTTCCAACATGGGTACATTATGCGGGAAGCCCATTTCTGGTGTCCCCATCGTTATATTGTTGGAAATTTGCTAAAAGCGGCGTAAAGCCATCCTCACTGTCACACTCACAAAGCCCACGAAAAAGACATGATCTTAAATAGTTTGGTACATAAGCGTATATTTGAGGCATGGTGGGCGAGCTGGCTAAGGCGCTTCTTTGTCAGAAGTACTGTGGGACACTGCTACTAAACACCATAACATCTAGTTTCAAACCAGAAATTCACAGACGATTTCCAAGCACCTGTCAGTGTCAGATGATGATGGGGGTTGCTCATGATATCAATCAAAAGTTTGTCTTTTCCAGATTTGGTTTGTTTTAGTCGGCGTCATTTATTTGGGTTTTGCTGTTAAACTGCATACACAACCTGTGGTTCAGAACACACATCAAACAGTTGTGAAAACATGCTCGTATATTATATATATATGTCAAGTCACGTTTGATTGTCCCATCATCAAACAGCAGTCTCATGCTACACCCAGAAACTGAACAATCTAAGCTAATTTATCTTTACTAACTGATATACTATCACGCCAAATCTACACACAACCTATATACTTTTGAAGGATCAATTTGTGGTCTCTAGTCAGACATAACACACTCGTGAAGGTCAGGGTTAGAATTGGCCTTCAGTACCCATGCTTGTCGTAAGAGGCGACTAACGGGATCGGGTGGTCTGGCTCGCTGACTTTGTTGACACATGTCATCGGTTCCCAATTGCGCACATCGATGCTCATGCTGTTGATCACTGGATTGTCGGGTCCAGAGTCGATTATTTACAGACCGCCGCCATATAGCTGGAATATTGCTGAGTGTGGCGAAAACTCACTCACTCACTCAGACATAACACGCAGGGAAAATTCAGGGTGCCTGCAATACACAGCTTGCGGTGCAAATTCAGGTTTTGGTGTCAAGGTTACACAACGATAGCGCGGGACAGAGAGTACTTACTCACAGTGCAGGCAAGGGTGCACACAGCTACATGTGACGACGCTGCGTGAAGCCATAGCGATATATTAAGCTAACTTATAGTCGTGAAATACGTAAAACTGTAAGTCGAACAAACGGACGCTGGATCAGGCAATTCCTGTTGCCATGGCATTGAGAGGAAAGGTTGCGCTCATTACAGGTGAGATTCCTCATGGTGTCAATTGTGTAAGGATCTGCATTTCATGTCTTTGTATGCCCGGAGATTGGTATGTAAGACACAAGTAGGGAAGAATACAGTGTCAAAAGTTGATTGGTCAGGGTGTCAGTTGTGTGAGGATATGTGTATGCCTGGAGATTGGTATGTGAGACAAATACTTGTTGTAAGAGGAGATGATGAGCTCACGTTTATCACATTCCTCCCTGTACTGAAGGACCCTTGATTATGAATGGTGAAAACATGTGTCTAATTTCACGATATACACTTAACGCCAAAAGAAATATTATCCTCCTTCCTGAATGACGGAGGTACCTATCTTCAACTGGCGTTGTGATGCGTGGGCGTCCACTTCTTGGTCTGTCTACGGTGACCCCAGTTTGTCTGCAGCCCTGCATAAAATCTTATAACCGTGAGACGCTGGCATCCGAGGGCGTTGGCAACAACATCGTATGTCGACCCCATCTGCACCATCCCAATGGCTCTTTCTCTCTCTCTTCAGCTGTTAATCGTGGCCTATTTCTCGTACTGTATCATATCATGCATTCTAAGCTCTATTCATACCCTATAGAATCATTCTACATGTGAAATGGATGCAAATACTGCTTGAATGTTGCTTCGTTTTGGCGATTGATATTGCTATGTGTAAACAGAAAATAGAAAAATGTTACTTTGCAAGCAAAAATGTTAACAAAGATAACAAAGATAATTTAACATATTCCTAAACATTTTTTCACAATACCATAACACGTTTTACTTGTTTTCACTAATGCAAAATAGCACAAAATGTTTTAAAAGACTGGAATAATAGGAATGATTATCTTACAATTTTACACACTCTAAAACAGTTTTTCTTGTTTTAAAATAGTTGAAAAATGGTGACTTTAAATGGTTTATCTTTGTGCCAAAGCAGAATTTATTTCAACTTTTTTGGGGACATCTAAATCACTGTTATTGGGTTATTTCGGCATGGACGAAAATAGGGCAATTTAACTCTTCTGAAAAAGATGCGTTTCACCTAAATATGAATGCATTTGAGAAATATTTTTCGTGATTTGCATAAAGTTGTCTTGTTAAGCTTCTAACATATCTTTAATAGTTTTTAAGTAATTCATAAAGGTAGGAAGGTAATGTTTCTTTTGACGTGTAGTGTATACATTACAAAGCTGTCATTGGATCTTATATCCGTGATCTAATGCAGAGAAGGGGGACACTCAAGTAGGCATAAATATATTACATGAAATAAAACCAAATATCGGTTACACCTACTTGGGTTGTCTGTCTAGATTTGAAGAGGTCATTATCCGACGATGTCGTATATAGGCCATGCTAGATACACTCATGAATATTTGCTCAAAGCTGAAGATTCTCCGTTTTATATCCCTTGTGATGAGAGAATCACAGTCAAGCATGTCCTGCTTGACCGCAGTGACTTTTCCATCACAAGGGATAATAATCTTAAGGTCAAAACAATTAAGGATCTTTTTGAAAATGTTAATTATCATTTAATTATTGATTTATTAAAAAAGTAGAATTATAAGAGAAATTTTGAATGACATGTTTTGTAAATAGGTACATGGTCTTTTAACATGGCAGTATAAATTAGCAACTGCGATTGTTAGAAGCTGTATCGTCAAAGGGGGTTAAAGTATATTGTCCTCCTGAGAGGATGCGTAAGTCCCAAAACTTTCAAAGTAAAATTTCAACGAACCGATTGTTTTTAAAATGTAGTATCTTTGTTATTGTAAATTTCGGCTACATGTTCCTACAATCGCCAGCGGCTGGGGGGATGGTGCAAATCCAACTAAGGTCCATGCAGGTAGCACAGGTACTGTAAGTCACCATGGTCCCTAGTATGGTGATATACCTTCAGTTTCTGGCGATCTATAGCCTGTTGTAATGTCATAAATGGTATATATGTGTACGCTAGTTTTAAATCTCCAACTGTGATATTCTAGTTCTTTTACTGACCTTCGCAGACAGAATTTAAGATATATGAACAGGTTAAGATATAAGTTGAAAAGGAAATCCTTGATAAATGATACATTGATACGCCAAATCTACACACACTTGAGGATCAATTTGTACTGCCTGTTTATAGGCAACACGATTCAGGCAAGTGACCGTACAGTGTAAGGTGCTGCATCAGGTTTTGGTGTCAAGCTTACGCAAGCATTGCACAGTCTACTCTACTTACTTCCAATATGTTATATTTGGGATTACATTTTCTTAGTAAAGTACAGATCCTAGTACTTTTACTAAGAAAGTGTAATCCCAAATATAACATATATTACATTTGACCACTTTCTAAAATGTCATTGTGTATTTCATAGCTTTCGACCATGGGAGCCGTGCCAATTAACACTTATCAGAGGGGTACACAAAGTCCACAGTCAAGACTACCATCTTCGATGTAACCATATGTATATATATATATACATAACATATAGTGAGTGCTTTAAGTGAGTCTATAAACATTTGATAGGTAGCATAGCTTTTACAGCAAAGACTGAGTGGAAGGGGAAATAACCTAGTTCAGGCACAGTGCAACTATTAAAACGGGTAGTGCAATAATATTCCTGTTATACAGAAGTGTTGTTCCAGCTGAAAAGACATTGAAATCACGAGTTGGTTAGTCTCTGGTACTTGGTTGTACCCCAAGAGAGGTAGAGGGTTATTCTAAAGGGACTATGGTGACATTTGCGAGGACAAAGTGGCGCCGCAGCGACATTTGTTCACCAATGAAACATTTAATCTTCCGAAACACCTCACAGCATTTGCCACATACCAAGTGCGTATGAAAACATGATTTGTGGATAGCATACACGTTGATACATACATCGATCATAGCCCATAAGAACTCACTAGACACTCAATGACACCCTCCACTGTCACTTGGGACAGCTTATCAAACAGTTTAAAACAATTATATTTCATGGGGCATTTCCTGATCCGTGTGTTGCTGCTGCTGCTTGTTGTAGCGATGCCGGTAGTGATACTGGAGCTGATGTAGGTCGGGCTGCTGCTGCTTGCTGCAGTGATGCTGGTTGTGGTGCTGGAGCTGATGTTTGTCGGGCTGCTGCTGCTTGTTGTGGCGATTCTGGTAGTGGTACTGGAGCTGATGTAGGTCGGGCTGCTGCTTGTTGTAGCGATGCCGGTAGTGGTTCTGGAGCTGATATAGGTCGGGCTGCTTCTGGTTGTAGCGATGCTGGTAGTGGTACTTGAGCTGATGTAGGTCGGGCTGCTGCTGCTTGATTTAGCGATGCTGGTAGTGGTACTGGAGCTGATGCAGGTCGGGCTGCCGCTGCTTGATGTAGCGATGCTGGTAGTGGTTCTCGAGCTGATATAGGTCGGGCTGCTGCTGCTTGTTGTAGCGATGCTGGTAGTGGTACTGGAGCTGATGCAGGTCGGGCTGCCGCTGCTTGATGTAGCGATGCTGGTAGTGGTTCTCGAGCTGATATAGGTCGGGCTGCTGCTGCTTGTTGTAGCGATGCTGGTAGTGGTACTGGAGCTGATGTAGGTCGGGCTGCTGCTTCTGGTTGTAGCGATGCTGGTTGTGGTGCTGGAGCTGATGTTTGTCGGGCTGCTGCAGCTTGTTGTGTCGATGCTGGTAGTGGTACTGGAGCTGATGTAGGTCGGGCTGCTGCTTGTTGTAGCGATGCCGGTAGTGGTTCTGGAGCTGATATAGGTCGGGCTGCTTCTGGTTGTAGCGATGCTGGTAGTGGTACTGGAGCTGATGTAGGTCGGGCTGCTGCTGCTTGATTTAGCGATGCTGTTAGTGGTTCTGGAGCTGATATAGGTCGGGCTGCTTCTGGTTGTAGCGATGCTGGTAGTGGCACTGGAGCTGATGTAGGTCTGGCTTCTGCTGCTTGTTGTAGCGATGCTGGTTGTGGTACTGGAGCTGATGTAGGTCGGGCTGCTGCTGCTTGTTGCAGTGATGCTGGTTGTGGTGCTTGAGCTGATGTAGGTCGGGCTGCTGCTGCTCCTTGTAGCGATGCTGGTAGTGGTGCTGGAGCTGGTTTAGGTCGGGCTGCTGATGCCTGTTGTTGTGATGCTGGTAGTTTTGCTGGAGCTGATGTAGGTCGGGCTGCTGCTGCTTGTTGTAGCGATGCTGGTAGTGGTGCTGGAGCTGATGTAGGTCGGGCTGCTGCTGCCTGTTGTTGTGATGCTGGTAGTTTTGCTCGATCTGATGTAGGTCGCGCTGCTGCTGCTTGTTGTAGCGATGCTGGTAGTGGTACTTGAGCTGATGTAGGTCGGGCTGCTGCTGCTTGATTTAGCGATGCTGGTAGTGGTTCTGGAGCTGATATAGGTCGGGCTGCTGCTGCTTGTTGTAGCGATGCTGGTTGTGGTTCTGGAGCTGATATAGGTCGGGCTGCCGCTGCTTGATGTAGCGATGCTGGTAGTGGTACTGGAGCTGATGTAGGTCGGGCTGCTGCTTCTGGTTGTAGCGATGCTGGTTGTGGTGCTGGAGCTGATGTTTGTCGGGCTGCTGCTGCTTGTTGTGGCGATGCTGGTAGTGGTACTGGAGCTGATGTAGGTCGGGCTGCTGCTTGTTGTAGCGATGCCGGTAGTGGTTCTGGAGCTGATATAGGTCGGGCTGCTTCTGGTTGTAGCGATGCTGGTAGTGGTACTGGAGCTGATGTAGGTCGGGCTGCTGCTGCTTGTTGTAGCGATGCTGGTAGTGGTACTTGAGCTGATGTAGGTCGGGCTGCTGCTGCTTGATTTAGCGATGCTGGTAGTGGTACTGGAGCTGATGCAGGTCGGGCTGCCGCTGCTTGATGTAGCGATGCTGGTAGTGGTACTGGAGCTGATATAGGTCGGGCTGCTGCTGCTTGATGTAGCGATGCTGGTAGTGGTACTGGAGCTGACGTCGGTCGGGCTGCCGCTGCTTGATGTAGCGATGCTGGTAGTGGTACTGGAGCTGATATAGGTCGGGCTGCTGCTGCTTGTTGTAGCGATGCTGGTAGTGGTACTGGAGCTGATATAGGTCGGGCTGCTGCTGCTTGTTGTAGCGATGCTGGTAGTGGTACTGGAGCTGATGCAGGTCGGGCTGCCGCTGCTTGATGTAGCAATGCTGGTAGTGGTACTGGAGCTGATGTAGGTCGGACTGCTGCTTCTGGTTGTAGCGATGCTGGTTGTGGTGCTGGAGCTGATGTTTGTCGGGCTGCTGCTTCTTGTTGTGGCGATGCTGGTAGTGGTACTGGAGCTGATGTAGGTCGGGCTGCTGCTTGTTGTAGCGATGCCGGTAGTGGTTCTGGAGCTGATATAGGTCGGGCTGCTGCTTGTTGTAGCGATGCTGGTAGTGGTACTTGAGCTGATGTAGGTCGGGCTGCTGCTGCTTGATTTAGCGATGCTGTTAGTGGTTCTGGAGCTGATATAGGTCGGGCTGCTGCTGCTTGTTGTAGCGATGCTGGTTGTGGTGCTGGAGCTGATGTAGGTCGGGCTGCTACTGCTTGTTGTAACGATGCTGGTTGTGGTGCTGGAGCTGATGTAGGTCGGGCTGCTGCTGCTTGTTGTAGCTATGCTGGTAGTGGTGCTGGTGTTTATGTTTGTCGGCCTACTGCTGCAGTTTGACGTGCTCCTAATGTGATTTCTAGGTGTTGTTGCAGGGCTTTCTTGATATATGGTTGTGGTGACTTGAACGTTTGTTGGATTCTGTTGGTGTTTGTGGTTCTGCTTATATTTTGTCTGTACTTTTTGTTGTGTATGTGAAGCTTTTTCTGGTGTTGGTTCTGAGGCCGTCGCTAATGTTCATTTCAGGTTGTTGGTTTGTCTGTTGAAGTTGTTTGTGGTGCTGATTTTCTTGGGGAAACTGTTTTCTTGGGGAAACTGTTTTCTTGGGGATACTGTTTTCTTGGGGATACTTGGTGCTGAAGTTGCTGTTGGTTCTTATGTACTGCTGAAGCTCCATGTGCAGATGATATGCGCCACTCTGATGCTGGTATCGTGTGCGAGGCAGTTGCTATGCCTGATTGTTGTATCCGTGCCGTTGCCATTTTCATGGCTGCTGCTGATGTTTATTGTGACAATCACACACACACACACACACACACACACACACACACACACACACACACACATACAATCAAATGCTTGCAATTGGGAAGTAGTTGATGTCAGTCCACACATTCTTTCTTTCAGGTTCCAGTTCAGGAATTGGAGCAGGAATTGCAGCAGTGTTTGCGAGAGAAGGCGCCAAACTCTCATTGACAGGCAGGAACCAGAAGGGTTTGGAGGGAGTGGTTAAGAAGTGCAAGACGGAAGCATCTAACGTAAATAGAAATCAATAGAGAACTCTTGAGTTGCTAGACACGGCCACATGCGTTTTCATTCATTTAATTCTATGCCCATCCATTTATAAACACATGGTCCGTTCTGTCCCATGCGTCATGATTGATTGCGTGTCCTTTTGAGTCGTGCCCTTCAGGTGTGCCTTGACCGCGTACAACGATATACAGGTACGTTTCAAATCGTGTTGCAAAGTTAATGCCTTAACCAATTAATAGCTCATCTTCCTCACTGGTAAATAAAATAAAATTCACATTCATATAGATGGAATGATTTACAATCGTGTGTTAACGTTCTGTTTTAGGATGTTCTCACAAACGTGGGCGACATTACACAGGATGCTTTCAGAAAGACTCTGGTGGAAGCAACCAGGAAGAAGTTCGGGAAAATAGACATTCTTGTGAGTACATGGAACTACTTTAGAAGGGTTGGAAGGACATATGCATGCATACCTTTCTGTTAAATATACGAAGAATTTCGTTTCATTCAACCATTAGTTTTCGAAAATATTATTTTTGCTAGTAGTTATCTGGCTTAGTAACCTTAGATGAAAAACACAAACACAACGCTGTGTTCCAAAACGGGAAAAACAAGTCGAATTATGCCTTTGAACTCATACAAAACACAAACTTGTATATCCAATTGGAATAAAGAAAGAACTGAAGAACGCAAGCACCAGAATTAGTCGTTTGTTCTCTCACGAGCACCTTCTGTACTATCAGAAAGAAAAAATGGAACATTTCAGGTTTTGAATAATCCGGAACCAGACACGTCCATCTGAATTTATTGTTTGAAATTGGTGGTGTTTTGTCTTGTAATCGCGATGGAGTCCATCAATTTCACAGTGGCTCATAAACAGTGGTAGGATAAAAAAACATCCAGTGCGTGATGTTGTGCACATCGGTCCACGAAGTAGGGTTTCTACGAGATGCAAGCACCAATCTGACCACTCTTTCAACTAAGTCATCTTTACATACACGAAGTAACCATTAAGATTTATGTCTAAAAGAACAATAAACATTTTCATGCGTTTTTTTCCCAATGAAATTCCGAAAAGATGGAGATTATTTTGAGATGTAAGAATGTGTGTTTCAATATCGAAATTCAAATCGAGCATGGACACATTTAATCTCAGTTCCTCCTTACTATTCTGATGGTATTGGAAAACTTACATATGCAAATACGTCGTGCAGCTAGTAGCTATAGTAAACCTTCTTTACAAATTTGGCTTCATTACAGATCCATCCTTCAAATGTCGTAACCCACACGAAGTGACTGATCATAAAACAATGTTAGAGCATGTCCCTAAACTTTTTTCCCTCCGTGAGTAAAATAATTAAAACTATTACACCAATTACACGGAGAATCCATTAAGTTCAACATGCTTTTGTTACAATGTGTATATATTATGGCAGTATCACCACGGACAAGCCGAGATCTGGGATCCTGATCTAGATCTGTACCAATGTTGGAACCACTAGGCCAATCCATAGGTGGATGAGGCCACTCAAGACATCGGATGTTCATTTGATAACTGGTGGATACCATATCATAATTGTTGCTGAATCACAAGATTCTCTGGAATGTGTACATGTTGTCCTCACATTACTGGATGTTGAACAAATCAACAAACAATTGTGTTATCTTTTGTCCGTGTTTAGGTGAACAATGCTGGGATCGAAGGTGCAAGTCCGCTGCAATCAGTGACCAAAGAGCTGTACGACAGAATCATGGCCATTCACGTGGAGACACCTGTGTTTTTGACACAGTTAGTTGCACCGCATTTGATTGAATCTAAAGGTACTTACATGTACTTGTATTTGAGTGAGTGTGGATAGCTTTACCATGAGTACGCTTTACGTTATATGGTTTAACAAATCTTTTTTGTTTCAGGATGTGTGGTTAATATTTCAACCTGCGGCACGAGTACAATTGTAAGTTTGATGTTGACAAAATACAAGAATGATTCATTACTTGTAATACAAACCCCCTCCAAACCCAGTCAATGTATTTAAGAATAGGCCACGCTTATCACACACATGTGAGTAAAGGAAGAATAGGTTGTGGCAATTTAAGTTTCCTCTCTTTTGTTATTGAGAGATTCAAAAGAAAGCGAGGGAACGTTATTCACCTGCATGCCACCTTTGTGGTGTCTCTTTTGGCAAGTCACATGGTTTGATGTTTGTGTCCACTGTGTACCCTGTTTTCTATCAACACCCCATGAATATACATGGTAAAGTTATACCTTGTTGGAGAGGGTGATTTCAGGTGTTCAGTTATTGTCATCTTGAAAACTAAACAGAAAAATGTCTCAGATCCAATCTGATTTTCTCAGGTTTAAGAAATAAATGAACAGCACATTAGGGGTCATTATATTCCCTTATCTTGATGGCTCCCAAAGCAAACCTTATACTACTTCATCGTTTTAGATATCTGTATGAACTTGAGTAAACAATCTGCATCTGTTACTTTCATCTGTCATGTAAAGACCATTCAACTTACCAATCTTTCCTCTCGTGCAGGTTCCGGGAGTGGGTATCTACGTCATGTCAAAGGCGGCCTTGGACACATTCACAAGATACCTTGCACATGGTAAAAATACAAAACGTTTCTGAAAACCATGTGTTGCCCACGCATGTGCTGTGCAGACCTTTATTGATGAAGCATCTGATCATCGTCGGTTGTAATCGAGCATTCAAATTTTGACTACGAAACAACACGCTGTATGTATAACTACACCTAGTATAATGCTTCATCTCCATTATTTGTAATCTAGTTAAGGCAAAGAAAACATACGCCGTGATATGGGCTACGCATTTCACTTTGTAACTGCTACTTCAAAACCATCTTTACATCCATTATACTTGAAAAGATTCTCTACATAGACAGGAGTGATGGACAGTTAAAAGGTCATACGATTTCATTTGTATGGGGGAAACTATCTGATACTAGGATTTCTCTTGACATTGTGCAGAAACTGAACTTCTGAAATATGAGAGTACAATGTAGCTTTAAACCAAATCAGTGATTTGATATGTAATAACGTATTGGCACAAAAAACATTTCTTAAACACAAAAGATGAAAAGATTTAGCATGAATATGAAGCACGTTATTTTATCCAACAGGACCTCCGAGTTAGACTTGGCTCAAAAGGAGCTATACCTGTCACAGAAGACAACTGTTTAATAAAATATTACTAAGTAGCTTTACCAACAAGCAAATAAACAGCTTAATTTCTTTCTACAGAAATGGTTTCACTCGGAGTACGCGTGAATGCAGTCAAGTAAGTACACAAAGAAAGGTTATACTTATATAGAAAGTACTGTTGACTTGTTTTAGTCCGTGCATATTCGGTGTATGCATGCTGTTTAGGAGATTGATATTAAACATAGATGGAAACGTTTTCACTTTGATTCATTAAAGTTCCGTTTAGTTTATTATCTATACAATGATCAGACTAATATTTACCATGTCTGTTTTCACATATATTTTCATTTGTTGAGTATAGTATTTATTCAGGGGCAGTCAATACTGTCGACTGTTTAACCAGAAACCTCACAAGACTTAAAACTTTAGAGTATCGATCACTCCATAAATGCACAGGTGCAGCACACGAAGCAGGAAGTTGGAACTGACAAACAGGAAGTAGTTCTATAACAAAACCAGTAAATCAGCACATCATGTGGCCTTCTGGTTACACGAAGGTAAACACTATCCCTGTGACTCATATATTCATTATTACAGTTGATTGTGTTTGTATTTGCTGTCAGATGTGTTGTCTTTTGTTATTGTTGTATTTGGCACGATTGTTCTATTCACGATGTTGTTTTCACTGTTTCAGCCCAGGTTACATACCCACTCAAATATTATCTCGCAACTTATCGAAAGAAGATTTGGCCAAGGTAATTATATTTATGCTACCATATTTGGAGGGGAAACCAAGAATTAATAACATGAGCAACTTTGATGTACAATTGTCACCCAGGTGCCATTCATGCATAGCCAACATATCATTTAATCCAGAATTCTCGTAATGGTTTATTGTTGTTTAACGTCACACTCAGCAATATTCCAGCTATATGGCTGCGGTCCCTAAATACATGTAATTAAGTCTTGACCAGACAATCCAGTGATCAACATCATGAGCAACGATCTAGTCGCCACGACACGCATGGGGTGCTGAATACCAATTCTAACCCGAATCTTCACCGGTCTCGTAATGAATGTAAACCAGCTTGGTTTTCGAAAAGAGCCAGCCCAACAGGATAAATAAATGACATTGTTTCATTCGCTCACAATATTCCAGATGGAGAGTGCCGTGACTAAAGCAACGCCAGTTGGTCGGTTGGGTACCGTAGAAGAAATTGGCCACATTGTTGCCTTCCTAGCCTCAGAGAAAGCAGCCTTTGTGACTGGAGAATGTTTCAGGTCCGATGGTGGGTTGTCAATGACCACACCAGCCCTTACATAAACCAGAGGGTCGCAAGGCGCCCAAATGTCTCCACCAATTGAAAACTGTATACTGAGCATGTGATGTGTACCAAATAGACTATACAAAATATGTTTCAGCAGTGTGACCCCCGTCAGTGCAAAATTCCTTGATTGGTTTAATAGTTATGTAAGTGATTGCAATCAATCAGTGTTTGTTAACGGGTCGTTATCCAAGCCTATGGTGTTGAAAGTAGGAGTTCCCAGGGGATAGGTTTTAGGCCCATTTCTTTGTATTGTGTATGTAAATGAGATAACCGATAAGCTACATTGTATAACACGGCTTTTCGCTGACGATATTTCACTGGGAACTTTATCAAAGGACAAACAAGTGATGGAAAGAGCCATGAATGAAAATCTAGAAATATTATGCGATTGGGCAAAGGTCTGGTTAATTTCTTACAACCAGGAAAAAACTGAAGCTGTATTATTTACTTGAAAGATGGCCGAAAAGACATTAATTTGAAGTTTGAAAACCGCAATATAAAAACAGTCGATTTTCGTAAACATCTGGGTTTAATCTTCACGTCTAACGGGAGTTGGCATCATCATATTGGAACATTATCAAAAAGACATCTAAAATGATTGGAGCATTTCGGAAATTAAAGTTCCTACTAAACAGAACAACACTAGCGAAAATATATACTGTATTTAAAAGGCCACACCTTTAGTACGCATGGGAGGTATGGGATGGATGTTTGACTGAACAAGCTAATAGATTAGAAAAAAGCAGCTCGCATAGTTACTGGTCTTCCTAGATATGCATCTTCCAGTTCATTGTATTATGAAACGGGATGGGATTCACTTTCTGAGAGAAGGAGAAGACGCAAATTAACATTATGTTATAAAAGTCAATCAGGTCAATTTACTCCCACCTGTAGTAGGCAACCAGACAAGTTATGAGTTAAGAAACTCCAATAACTCCATATACAAGACTGAGGTACTCAACGTCATCTCTTATTCCATCAATAGTTAAAGTGTGGAATAATATTCCCTTAGCTATTAGAAATTGCGACTCTGTTGCATCGTTTATATCCTATATCCACGTGAAGGAAAAATGCGCACCTATATATTATTCATATAGAATAAGGAAGTTCAATGTTATGCACACTAGATTAAGATATATGACGAGTACACTTAATTATGATTTATATAGAATAAATGTGAAAAATGATGCATCATGTCAATGTGGCCATTGATGTGAGAATGTTTTCCATTACTTCCTTGAATGTCCATTGTATACTATTCAAAGGCATAAACTGTTAAAATCTTTAGGACATATTGTCAAAAAATAGAACACTGATTGATATAATCTTATCTTACATGGAAATGCAGTTCTCTCAATCACTGAAAACCAGAATGTTTTCAAATATGTACATATCTATATATCTCAAACAAAACGCTGTCTCAGTTAACATCTGTTGTACATAGCCTAGCCTATGTCTGTCACTTGTGTACTTTTGTTGCAAGAAGAATTGTATAATTATCCGGAGGGGCTTTTCTAAGTTGGATAACTTGTGCCCAAACCCTTTCTTGAATGAATAAAATATGTTTAAAACAAAACAAACCCCCGTTTTTGAGAACATCCTGAAATAGAAAGCTGATCAACCTGATAAATCATTACTTTAACATTTTCTTCGATTTGACAATAATGAAGATAGTTAATGGCTGTTTTAGGCGCTAAATTTGTGGCATGACTGGGGACTGTACTGACTGATCATTGACATAGGGGATTCTCAATTCTATCTTAAAGGTTAAAACTTGTTATTCCGTAAAAACCTGGGTAACAAATCTCCCGATGACAGTTTCAGGGAGTCTTGTCATCTGGTCTTGCAGTTCCTGCCCTATTTCGGCTAACCTAACGGGTGGCGTTTGACGCTGGCGTACCGATCATGTTCCACGCGTGAGGAAAGGTTAGACGGCTTAAGATAGTTACAATAGGCATGCGGACAAACATTTTAGTCTTGAGGATAAGAAACCCGTTCAGGGTCTGCAACTGGTGTGATCAATGGACGGGCAGGCTTGGCTATCCTTCAGTGTTATTGCTAGGCCGTATTTCTACTGTTTGGGGATTTCCAAGATAGGATGTCCCAAGCTGGCTTTATATTAAAGTAAAACATAGTTATAGAAACAAGAACACGCTTTTTGTTCCTTTGTTGTTTAAGCACTGTAAGTCCCCGTGAACTACCTTCAGTTGTTGGCGACCTCGTTTTTATATTGTATTGTCTTCATAAATGAAATGGTTTTACATGTACATGCTAGTTTTAGACACCATCTGTGATACTCTAGTTATTTTACAGTCCTTCGATGACTGTTTATTTAGCAACCTAAATTTATTGTTTATGTAAAACACTTCTCGTCACTATGTGGCTGAAATATTAAATTATATTTTAACTCACTCACTCACTTTGTTGTTAACGCCGCTCTCAGCATTATTCAAGCTATATGGTGAACGTCTGTGAAAAATCGAACAATCTAGTGATCAACAGCATGAGCATCGTTCTACGCAGTTTTGATATGATAACATGTGTCAACCAAGTAAGCGAGCTTGACCGCCCGATCTCATTTGTCAAGAAGCATGGGTTGCTGCTCCAGAACAAAATACTTGGATCCCCAGTGTTACTTGTTTCGTAAGTTAAAGCGCTGCTTTCTTCATAAAACAAACATTTATTCATGCTGCTTTAGTACTTGTATGCAGCGTCGGGTATGAATGGCGGGTGCTGCTGCTTATAAACTCGCGAACACCTTGTGTCATCACAGATATTCACTGGTTCTTTTATATACTTACAACAGCTATTTTGACCTTTACGCCAAATGTAATCTGAGGATTGTCAAGACTGGGTATTATTTTCCAAGTATTTTTTTTATGTATGAATTGCAAATCAGAGTTTGTATTGTTACTGTATCAAGTCAATGATTACAGTAGCATTTGGTGGTGTTTCAATACATGTACCCAGATATCCGACAGCGTACTGATTTTACCTACAGAATGTCCCAGTTCTCTTTCATGGCTTGACGTACCAAGCATTCAGTCAGACCAGATTTCCACCCTTCTGAACATACGATGTAAACGTAGATCATGAAAACCTGTGTATTTAATCCAGAACAAGAGCGTAGCATGTGTGACGTGGTAACGAGATATGTCCGCACAAAGCACAAATGATGAATAACTTAGTAATTCATGCTTGTTTATCAGAGTAGCATGTGTCCTCTACAGAGGTATTGTGGTCTAACAGTTGTCGACTCTCTCAACCGGCACGTTTCAGCTTTGTTCATTGTCATCTTTGTTATTTTCCTTTCTTTCATCCTTTTTGGGGGGTTAGTTTTTTTGTTTTGTTTTGGGTTTTTTATTTGTTTGTTCGTACGTCAAAAGGCATAAGGTCTTACAACAGCAATTATTTTCACCTTGCCAGTGTTCGTTGTGAGAATCCTTCTGATGTTGTTTGGGGCGTTAGGAGTAGCCCAGTGGTTCAAGCGTTCGCGTGACCAGGTTTGATTCCCCACATGGGCGAAACGTGTGAAGCCCATTTCAGGTGTCCCCCGCAGGATATTGCTGGAATATTGCTGAAAGCGGCGTAATCTCCAAACTCTAAGTGTGTAATATTGCTTGTTAACACATGATAAGGATGTTAAACAACACGCACAACCATATCGTCCAGAACACACATCAAACAGCTGTGAAAACGCGTCTGTATATAATATAATGACAAGAATTGATACACTCTTCATGAAAAAGAATATTAACGCAATATACATCCAGTAACATATGTTATATTTGGGATTACACTTTCTTAGTAAAGTACTAGTTCCATCCGGGATTCGAACCCACACCCTCAAAGTCAGGCACCTAATCGCCAGCTCACAAATCAGCCGCCTAATCGGCTCAGCCACCGCGAATTCTACGAAAATGGAAGTCGGACAACTGGTAGTCTAGAATGCGAACTGTGTGTACCCATCTGATAAATGTAAATTGGCACGGCTCTCATGGCCGAAAGCTATGATAACACAATGCCCTTTAGAAACTGGTCAAATGCAACATATGTTAAATTTGAGATTGCACTTTCTTAGTAAAGTACAGATTCTAGTACTGTTGTGTGCTGTCGATTAGGTGCCTGACTCTGAGGGTGTGGGTTCGAATCCCGGATGTGACTCAACCCAGCACACAAAGGCACTAGAATCTGTATAAGTGTAATCCTAAGTATAACATATGTTACATTTGACCACTTTCTAAATGGCATTGTGTTATCATACATCCAGTATATGTGAACAGCTTACCTATAAGTGGAAAGGAAATATTTGATACATAAATGCGAAATCTACACATAACCGTAAAGCACTTGGGGGATTAGAGTGTGTTCTCTATCTATAGATTATTCAGGGCGATGACAGTTCAGTGTTTGGTGCTGAATCAGGTTTTGGTGTCAAGGCTACACAAAAATAACTCAGCAGTATAGTGACTCCTATTATGCACCAGTTCATGCAAGACTGCGCATGGCTATATGTGATTTCGCCGGATAAGGCGCTGGACATATGCTACAACAACTCATAGTCGTAAAATAACGTGAAGGTGTACTTCCAGGAAAGAGGCTTGCTGTCTCAGTCAATTCCTGTTGCTATGGTACTGGGGAAAGATGCGCTTATCACGAGTAAGATATTTCATGGTGTAAGTTGTGTAAGGATCCACATTTTATGTGTTTGTATCCCCGGAGATTGGTCGGTAAGACACGAGTAGGGACGAATACAGTTCACCAGCAATAAATGATGTCAAACACTGGATTGTCTGGTCCTGACACGTTTATATACAGACTGTCGTCATCTACCTGGAATATTGCTGAGTGCGCCGTTAAACAATATACAACCAAATAAAATACTGCCCAGCATTTCTCAATCGGAATATCCATCTTACGCTTTTACATCTGATTTTAATTATGCTTTGATAGCATATTCTAAGATGCTTCGCTAAAAGATCAAAGGTTTGGTTGGCAGTTGCTTTACTCCTCTGCTAACATCACTGGTGGAAACATTAGTTTAACTGTTTCGACAGAAAAAATGTTCCAGATCGACCCACAATTTAAAAGTGACAGAACATGGTTCGCTTACTAATCCTGTGTCCAAAGTCCCACAAGGCATCCGTGGAATGTCGCGTGACTAGTCAGCTACATCTGGATTTATACATATGCTTTTCACAGCTACTTTTACCTTCAGACCAAATGGAATCTGATTATAGTCAAGAGTGTGTGGAAGTCACTGATCACAGAAGAGACTCATACACACCTAACAGGGATTAACAAAGACAACATGATGGTATGACTAAACGGGACTAACAACAAACAAGGATATTTGTTGGAGGAACTGCCAAGACAAAATAGAATAATTAGTTGTAGCTCGAAGCTCAATTTTATCAGATGTGTCGGCAAATTTCGCATCATAATATACTGTAGAGAGTTTTTGAAGAATGTGAGGAATTTATTTAATTTGAGCTAAGCAATTGTATTGTGGAGCTTTTGCAAGAGTCCTGTTCCACATTTCTCGAATGTCTCATTTATCATAAAATTATTAAATGTAGAAAAAAAGAATAAAATGTCTCGAGTAGGGTGTTTTAATGGTGTTCTATGAGACGTGTTTTGTTGTGTTTGACCTTAAACACTTAAAGGTTTGAACCCAAGCTGATTTTTTTTTCAGTTTTAAATATGTTTTTGTTTTCATTTTTAAATCTAGTTTATGTCTATTATAGAATATTATGTTTAGTTACTCACGTAAGGTGTCTGCTCCTGTTGCTTTCATATGTCATGCTCGGACCTTTCAATTTGCTATCAATCTTCTTTCAGCTACCGAAAGGAGCTATCTACGCCATGTCGAAAGTATTGCCATTTGCTGTGTCTTCCATAAACGTCAGTTGAGCTTGACATTCAAATTTACATGAATGACCTTTTCGCTTTCAAGGAACCTGCTCTGTATTCAAATACACCAAGTGAAACGCCATTTTTTAATTATTTTTGTTTGTTATTATGTGTTACAGATTAAAGATAGTATGCAGCAGAGTGGATTCGGGTGATCCTGGCACAGTCAGGTTGGTAAGGCTCATCATCAGCTCAGGGCCCTTGTCTCCTCTACACGCAGCCCAGACAGCGAATGGGACTTCTCCCAGGAAACGCTGCCTAGTCAAACCCACGAAGAACTGTCCGGAGAATATGTAGACTCCCCGACACTGCAGCCTTCTGCATTACCCAGAGTGCCAAAAGGGCTGTGCTCCCGGTGCGCCAAGAGATCAGGAGGTACCAAACCAAGGACACCAAGAACAATGGGGAGTCTGACGACAGAGTGATGCAGGTGAGACATTTCAAAGGTGAAGTCCGCATTTTTAGCACGCTTTTCGTGAATCTTGCCAATCACGTTGCTGTCAGGAGGGACAGAAAATTCAATTATATCAATATATTCAAGGGCTTTTTGCAAAAAAGGACAAGATCAGGTTCGTTCTGGGGCTGTATAGGGGCCTATTCCATTGGAGTTTAAAAGCATCATTTTCCATAACGTCCTGGACATTTTCAAGGTCGTACCATGGATGGACCTCAGAGTCAAAGCCACAGGCATGGCGGAGACGGTAGTAGAATCAGCGAGCCATGCCATCATGTCTTTTAAGATATGTTGTTTGTGCCAAGGAAGGGCATCCACTGACAAGGTGTTGGACAGTCTCTCTAAATTCATTACATAGCCGACATTTCTTGTTAATGTTTTGTTTAAGAAACACCCTCTGGCGATTGCGAGTGGGAAGTGACTAGTCTTGGGCAGCAAAAAATAAGCCCTGACTTTCACATTTAAAACCAGCTGACTTCATCAAGGCGAAGGAGTCGGTGGGATTGCTATTCTGTTCCACACACTGCCTGTATACACGATGCAATGGCTTCTCAAAAAGCTTCTCCACACATGACCGACTCTGAGCAGACTTGGTGAAGGACTTCACCTGGTTTACTCCTATCACTTTACATCACCATCAACAAAATCAACCTCAAATTTCAGATCTGTCCAACAATCTTGACATGCTTAAAATAGCTGTGGAATTCCTTGCTTTCATCATGAGCCGAAGGAGACGTAGTAGGTGCCACGATTTTACAATCCACTACAACTATACGTGGTGAGAGGTCTTATTACATAATAATGTGGCACATCCATCATGTGTTGCATATTATATGTACTAAAATAAAGGCGATACAGAGAGAGAGAGAGAGAGAGAGAGAGAGAGAGAGGGTGGTGGCGGTTAAAGAGGAGACAGAAAGAAGAAGGCATGTTTAATTGTTGAAACAGACAGCCCATCTTCTCAAATATATTTTTACCAAATATATATTTTCAACATCATAAGGGAGCTTTATCGCTTTTGGGAGATAGTGAATATTTAATTCTTTCTGCATGCATTTACATTTGTAAATGTTTTTTTATTGATAGTGAATAGGTAGTGAGTGGCAAGAAAGCTATCATTGGGGTCACCCAGAAGAAATAAACAGTTCAATATTACGACTGGTTTCAATTTCGAACCAACTCAGAAAACTGTCAATCAGAAACTGCATTTTACAGCAATAGCAAAAATTAGTGTTCAATGATTTCATGTTCATGTTCACAAAAGAAAAAACAACGTTGATCATCACTTTGCATGATCTTATAGCGAAGAGATTTAGTTGGAATGATTCGACGAAGCAATCTGTGTTGAGAGTTTCGGATGGGGTTGTCAATAAGATGATTTCGAAGGATTGTAGACTTGATCTCGTCACTATAAGGCTGGAATAATGACGATGTGACGTAAAACCCAAACTCAACTCAAGTCAGGTTAACATTATGCTCTTGTGAAATACTGTGATCTATTTTGCTTTTCCATTTGTTACATAACTTTTCGAGCGAGATCTAGTTTTGTTCTATAGTTGACAGAAGTATTTAAAATCATCAGAACGAGGAAGACGTAATAATAAATCGCAATTTCTCGAGGTGACAAGTGTTGGTAGGTTGGTTGATAATCGAAAGCTATGTACACGGGAGATATTTTAGTAATTTGAAGTAAAGTAAATATGTATCACGAATATTAAACTCATTTTTTATCAATTTAAACTCTTTTATTTTAATACTCTTGTAAGCATTTGGTAAATATGTTTTAATCCGCTGTCATTCCATGCGATGCACAGAATTCAAGCATGGAGGACAATTTCTCATTCTTGACTGCTGTGGCAAACACTGGACATCGGCGAGAGCACTTTTCTAATAAGACCTGTTATCTTCTTTTGCTGCTAAACATTTCAGCCATATGCATTTTTTTTACTTTAACGATTGCTAACCTAATCCTTAATACGTCAATATACACTGCATTTGGTTGAGTGCTCTTGTGAGGCTATAACTGATTTGTCAGTTTAGGTCTCCTTGCAGTATTTTGTTGGTTAATCTACATGTACTAGGAATCACGATTGCAATATTACCAGTCACTCATGACAAACATTTACACATGAGTCTGATTGTTTCAGTATAGACGTCACTGACATGTGGAAGTTAAATTTGTGAGGTCTACTTGTTTTATAGGAAACAGTAACTGACGCTGTAATTAGAAGTTTCTTTTTATGAGGTAGCACAGGCAAAGTAAAACATTATTTTATATGTAAAATGTGTATATTGTGTCATAAGGCCAACGAGAGGTGGTGGGATAGCCTAGTGGTTTAAGCTTACGCTCGTTACACAGAAGGCCCGGGTTCGATTTCCTACATGGGTACATTGTGTGAAACACATTTCCGGTGTCCCCCACCACTCTCACTCACTCACTAAGACAAGATCTCAAACAGTTTGGTACATAAGTGTATCTTCCTGCCTCTGTTGTATGTTTTAATTCTCCACATTCAAATATACTAAAACAATTTCTGAAATATATACGCCTATACATGCTGAGATCCTTGTGTAAAGGTTATTTGAATAAGACATAGTTGAAACATTTAGATAAAGTCTTTTGCATCGGTTAACAGTGTTGTTTCAGAGTAGCAAAAAGTGTCATGTACAAAGTATTCCTATTTTCCTCGCCAAAAATCCAAACCAAACCCAAAATATAAATAGAATTTGTTTAATATGTGTGCTACATTTGATTCTGCAAGTAACATCAAGGGCTTTGAAAACCTTCATTCAGTATGTAGCCTATAACTGCAAAATGTAAGTTAGGTCCACAACTGATTAACTGCCTATGACTGCTGGCTGAATTGAAGCTCAACACGACTTCACATAGAATCACATGATTGAATATAGTTTCACTGCCGAATTCGCTGTTACAAATACCACACAAAATATATCGTCCAGAACACACATCAAACGGCTGTTAAACAAAGTCCCGATAAAACACATGTACCAAGTCACGATTGTTTGACTCATCATCAAACAGCCATCTCAAGCGCTTCTTTGCCACGAACAGTTACTGTGGGACACTTCTACTAAACACCATTTAGTTTCTTACCAAAAATTCACAAACGGTCTCCAAGTACCTTCGGTGTCAGATGGTGATGGGCGTTGCTCGTAACATCAATCACAAGTTTGTCTTTTCCAGATTCGGTTTATTTGAGTCATTTAGCTTGGGTATTGCTGTTAAACTGAACACACAACATATCGTTCAGAACACACACCAAGCAGTTATGTAAATACATCCGTATATTATAATTATATATATATGTCAAGTCATGTTTAAATAGCTATCTCAAGCTACAACCAGAAACTGTGAACAATTTAAGCTAATTTATCTTTAATAATTGATACACTATTACGCCAATCTCCACACAACCTAAACTCTCTTGAAAGGTTAGTTTGTCTCTCTATTCAGAGATACCACGCAGGCAAGATTAAGGCGCTGGCGGTACACAATGTGCGGTGCTCAATCAGGTTTGATGTCAAGGTTACACAACGACAGAGTGTTCTTACTCCCAGTACATGCAAGAGTGCACATAGCTGCATGTGACTACGCCGGATGAAGACGTAGCGATATATTAAGCTAACCCATAGTCGTGGAATACGTAAAACAGCCGCTGGATCAGTGAATTCCGGTTGCCATGGCATTGAGAGGAAAAGTTGCGCTCGTCACAGGTGAGATTATATAAGTTGTGTAAAGATATGTATGTCATGTCTTTATATTCCCGGTGATTGGTATGTAGGACACACGTAAGGAAGAATACAGTGGTAAAAGTTGTGCTTATTAGAGATAAAAGTGCTCATGGCGTCGGTTGTATGAGGATGTTTGTATGTCCGGATACTGGTATGTGAGACAAATACTTGTTGAAAGAGGAGATGGTGAGCTAATTTTAAACGATATTTAGGTTACGTTAATCACATTCTTCCCCGTACGGAAGGACCCTTGATCCTGAATGGTCACAACATATGTGTATTTTCACTATATACACGTTTGGTCGTAGAAAATGTGCATGTGAAAATGCATGCCGATGCATGTAACGATGATAGCCACCTTTAACCCACTAAACACTCAACAGTGCACATTAACAGATAGAAACAAATCTTTTTTTAAACGCTTACTGTGACATTTAAAACCTGAATCATTGGCTCTTACAAGCTTGGCGTAATTGCAAAAGAAGATGTAACTCAATTCAATTGTACACACGCACACGCGCACACACACACAATCAAGAGCTGGGAATCGGGAAATGATTGTAAGATGTCAGTCAGCATGCTCTTCCTTTCAGGTTCCAGTTCAGGAATTGGGGCACGAATTGCAACAGTACTTGCGAGAGAAGGAGCCAAACTGTCACTGACTGGCAGGAACGAGAAGAATTTGGAGGAAGTGGCCAAGAACTGCAAGACGGAAGCTTCTGACGTATATAGGAATCAATAGTGAAATCTTGAGTTGATGGAGAAATCAGCATCCATTTCTAAATATTTATAAATGCCGATTTATTCATGAAGACATGACCCTACAATACTTGCCCCTGGTTTCATGATTGACAGGGATTTCTGTCCTCAAGGACATGTTGAGGTGTGCCTTGGAAAAAAGTTCCTTTACCAATTATCGGCTCTATTTCCTCACTGGCAAGTAGAGGATATTATCATTCATTTAGATAGAATTGTTTTCAATAGCGTGTTAACGATCTGTTTCAGGATGTTCTCATAAACGTAGGTGACATCACACAGGATGCTTTCAGAAAGACTCTGGTGGAAGCACCAGGAAGAAGTTCGGGAAAATAGACATTCTGGTGAGTAACTACTTTAGAAGGGTTGGACGGACATATGCTTGCATACTTTCTGTACCATCAGAAAGAAAGACTGCAATATTTCACGTTTTTGTTGATAATCCGGAATCAGACACGTTCAGTTGAACTTCCTGCTTGAAACTGAAGGTGCTGTGTCTTGATAATCGCGACATAAGACCATTCATTGAAAAAGGGCTTGTGTACAGAGTATATGTCAACTAGGCTTCCGAAAACCTGAATAGAATTGTGACCTCTTTTAACACAAATAAAGTAACAGATCCATCCTGCAAATGTCGGCACCACATGAATTGACTGATCATAAAAATATAATTTGATTTATAAGCTGTAAGAGCATGCCCCTGAAGTTTTTTCCTTTGTGAGTAAAATAATTAAAACTCATACACTGATTACACGGAGAATCCACTAACCATTAAATTAAACATGCCTTGGTTTGGTGTAGAGTTGCTTTTACCATTGCCATGGGTATATATTATGGCAATATCACCACGGACTAGTCCTGATCTCGGATCCTGAACCTGGAACCACTAGGCCAAACCATAGTTATATGAGGCCACTCAAGACATCGGATGTTCATTGGATAACTGGTGTATACTGATATTATCAATCACAGCATTCTCTGGAATATGTGCAGTAGTCTTTACATTACTGGTTGTTTAAAAAGTACATGAACAATTGTGTTATCTTTTGTTTATGTTTAGGTGAACAGTGCTGGGATCGCAGGGATCAGCCCACTGCAATCAGCGACCAAAGAGCTGTTCGACAGTGTCATGGCCATAAACGTGGAGGCACCTCTGTTTTTGACACAGTTAGTTGCACCGTATTTGATTGAAACTAAAGGTACTTTCTTGTAAGTGAGTGTGTCTGTATGACGAAAAGGATGATTTCAATTTTCCAATAGTCTACTTCTCTTTCATGTAGAGCAATATTCCACCAGCCTTTGGTGTTTACATTTTACAACACTGAATTGTTTGCTTACAAACAACATCATACAGCAGTAATGCTGCTGAAGCAAAGATATAGTCATGATACAGTTACAGTTGTACAATCAACTCTGCTTTTAAGAGAGACTTCTTATGAATGTGGTAAGGGTTTCTACTTACCATGTGTGTGGTTTGTGGCCTGACATTATTTTAAACTAGTGATTTCTGAAGATAATTAAATGCGTCAAGATTTTGGACGAAAGAATGTTTAACAGGAGTATATGCTGAGTGTTGCAGCCACAAATTGCTCCTCGTTTCAGACAAAGGATGTGATTGTACGTCTTGATGCAGTGATCCAAACGTATTGAGTACCTAACATAGGTCATATAAACATTTTCCAATAACTAAGATACAAATAAGATGTCCACATCTAAAACCTGATATTTTCCTGTTTTCTCCAGTAGCATGTTACGTATGTGAGTCGTTATAGGGCTAAATAGACCTTTATGTTTCAGGATGTGTGGTTAGTATTTCAACTTGCGGCACAAGAACAATTGTGAGTTTGATGTTGACAAAAACAAGAATGATTCACAACGTGTAAAACCAACCTCCTTCAAACCTTATCGGTTGATTTCAGAATAGGCCACACGTACCACATCCTAAAGCAAAGGCATGACCAAAGTGAGTGTTGTGTGAGTAAAGGAAAAAGGTAGTAGTGGTAATTTAAGTGGCTTCCACCCTTTTGTTGTGGGTAGATTCCAATTTACAAGGAAATGGGAACTTTGTACACCTGCATGTCACCTTTGTGGTGTCGCATTTGGCAAGTCACTTGGTTTGTTGTTTGTGTCCATTGTGTACCCTGTTTTCTGTCATCACCCCTATATACAGGTAAAATTGTCGGAGATGTCGGAGGTGTTGAGATAACGTTGTTTTGAAAACTAAAGAGAAAAAAGTCTCAGATCTAATCTTACCTTGGTGGGACAAATATTGAACCTTATCCTACCTCACCGTTTTAGATATCTGTATGAACTGGAGTAAACAATCTACATCTGTTAATTCCATCTATTATGCAAAAACCATTCAACTTATGATCAACCTTCTCTCCCGTGCAGGTTCCGGGATTCGGTGTCTATGTCATGTAGAAGGCGGCCTTGGATACATACACAAGATACCTTGCACATGGTAAAAATGCAAAACGTTTCTGAAAACCATGTGTTTCCACTCATGTGAGGTGATAGAGTTTGCTGTGGGTTGTAACAAAGCATTTAAATTTGGACGACGAAACATCACGCTGTACATATAACTACACCTAGTGAAATGCTTCATCTCCATTATTTGCGATCCGGCCAAGGCAAAGGTGATAAGGGCTACCTCAAGCCCCATATTTTCATCATATATAGTTGAAAAGACAGAAGTGGTGGATAGTTAAAAGGTTAGAGAAAAACTGATATTGGAATTCTTTTTAAGATCGTGCAGAAACTGAAACTTCTGAAATAGGAAAGTAGGTTTACATTTTGTAGAGAAAAATAGCTATAAACCAAATCAGTCACTCGATATGTAATGAAAAGATTCAGCTTGAATATGAAGTACATGGTTTTATGGAACAAGAACTCCGAGTTAGACTTGGTTCAAAAGGAGCTATACCTGTCACAGAAGGCAACTGGTTGATAATATGTTACTAAACAGCTTTACCAACAAGCGAATAAACAGCATAATTTCTCTCTACAGAAATGGCTTCACACGGAGTGCGCGTGAATGCAGTCAAGTAAGTACACAAAGAAAGGTAATACTTATATAGAAAGTACTGTTGACTTGTTTTAGTCAGTGCATGTTCGGTTTTGTTTGTTGTTAAACGCCGCACTCAGCAATATTCAAGCTATATGGAGGCGGTCTATAAATAAACGAGTCTGGACCAGACAATCCAGTGATCTACAACAGGAGCATCGATCTACGCAATTGGGAAACGATGGCATGTGACAATATGTGTTACCAGCAATCTCTCAAGTCTTACAATTTTAGAGTATCGATCACTTCATACATGCACACGTGGAGCACATGAAGGAGGAAGTTGGAACTGACAAACAGGAAGTAGTTTTGTAACAAACCAGTAAATAAGCACATCATGTGGCCTTTTGGTTACACGAAGGTAAACACTATCCTTGTGACTGTTATATTCATTATTACAGTTTGTGTTTGTATTCAATGTCAGATGTGTTGTCTTTTGTTGTTGTTGTATTTAGCACGATTGTTCTATTCACGATGTTGTTTTCACTGTTTCAGCCCAGGTTACATACCCACTCAATTATTGTCTCGCCTGTTATCGAAAGACGATTTGGCCAAGGTAATTATATTGGTGCTGCCATACCAGGCGGGGTAACCGAAAATTAATAAGAAGAGTAACTTTGATGTCAATTTGTCACACTTTGAGAACGAACCTTGCCATAGCCAGGTGTCATTCATGCAGAACCAACAAATTATTTAACAAATAATTCTCGTAATGATTGACTGTTGTTTAACGCCGCACTTAACAATATTGCAGCTGTATGGCGGCATACATATCGAGTCTGGTCAAGAGAATGAGGATCGATCTAGTCGCCTCTTACACAAGCGTGGGGTGCTAAATACCAATTCTATTCCGGATCTTCACCGGTCTCGTAATGAATGTAAATCATTTTGGCTTTCAAAGAGAACCAGCCCAAATACATTTCCCTTCATAACAAGTTGAAAAAACGACATTGTTTCTCTCACTGACTCATTCACCCTGTTCCAGATGGAGAGTGCCGCGACTAAAGCAACGCCAGTTGGTCGAGCGGGTACCGCAGAAGAAATTGGTCACATTGTGGCTTTCCTAGCCTCGGAGAAGGCAGCCTTTGTGACTGGAGAATGTATCAGGGCCGATGGTGGGTCCACAATGACCACACCAGTCCTTACATAAGGCAGATGGTCACAAGACGCCCACATGCCTCAATCAATCGCAGACTGTGTATCTGAAGTGTACCACATAGGCTAGACAATTACCAATAAAATTTGACAGATGAGTTTTATTTATATGGTACAAATTAAAAACAAACAAATCCTGAAATATTAACAATACTGATACCGTGCCACTTAAGAAAACCAAGATACTGTCCCAGTTATGCTTATATAAATAAATATTGATGCACATGCTAAAGTCATGTTGGTTATTTGTTTGGGTGGGAAGGGTGATGGGAGTCCAAGCTTCAGTCACTGTCTCGTCCGGTCATCGTGGATCATTAGCAGTTTTCTACCGTCACTACTGATGTAAACACAGGTGTTGTAAAAATAAGTGAAATACACATGGTTACCAAATCGATCAAGCCAGTCTATCACAGTTAGCACCACACGTTCACACCCACCCCTTGTATAGATTTGTCAGTGACCCATATGTTTGCACACATTAAACACGCACGAACAAGCATAGCAGACGTTAACACATCTGGTCAGATATTCCTTGTTTACATTTTCTGTCACAACAAGTATGGGATATTCGAAGAAATCAAGTGAAGTCATGGTAATGTAAATATATTGGAAGCTCAGATGTGGAATGACAATAAACAGGACCTGATGATTATGTACTGTGAGGATACAAACAACAGGGTTGTGTACTCAAAGCGTGAACTTCAGATGTTCAGTAATCAGTATTGGGCTAAGCCCCCAAGATGAGTCAGCATTAATCATTTGTTAAAAAGAGTGGCATGGTCCCAATCAATCTCCCGAAGACAGTTTAAGGGGTTCTTGTCAACTAATCTTGCAGTGGCCGGCCTACTTTGGTTTTGCATACACGTGTACCGATCATGTGCCGTACGCGTGGAAAGGTAAAGCGGCTTGAGATTGTTGCAATAGGCATGCGCGTGAGCATTGTAGTCTTGAGAGACAATACGTGATTCCGTATTGTGCGGAAACATTATGCCTGTAACTACTAGTATTTCCGGCTCTTACAGCCTGGTTTCTCATTAATCGATCCTCGAATAGGGCGCTTTATCTTTGCAGAAACCTGTTCAAGTCTGCAAATGCTGTGAAGTGGACCATTATAATAAGAACAACAATTGAGAATTACTTGACGGATGGAAGGATGGATGGAGAGTGCCGTTGTTGGCCGAGGTCTTCTGCAAATGATAATGCACTGAACAATAGCGTTACCGTTATTATAGCTAAATTGGATAGAATTTTTAATAACCTAAAAACAAACAAGGGTATCATTTGAAGCATTTGCTGCTGCTAACAAACAACACACGACGGAGGTCACCGACACACGTTTTACAAATATGGAAACGACATAGAACACAAGATAGGGGGTACCAAGCTGGCTTTACATATGAAAGTAGATCTTGCAAACATAGTTATTGGATCCAGAACAAAATACCTGTATCAACAGCGAAACTTGTTTCGGAATTTAGAGTCCAGTATTAGTCATCATGACAAACAAATTCTCTCAAATTCGCGAACACCTGGTGTCATCACTGATTCCTTCGTATATATTTCCCAGCTATTGTGACCTTCAGACCAAATAGAATCCGATGATAGCCAAGAGTGTGTGGAAGTCATTTTTCACAGAAGAGACCTATATACATCTAACAGGGATTAACAGCAAAACGATGGTATGCATAAACGGGACTAACAACAAACAAGGATATTTGTTGGAGGAAGCCAACTATTTATGAAATAAGGCGATATAAATATCTGATGCAATTAATGATTAACAGTAGCTCAGCTATTAAAAGGAGGTATCAACACCCTGTCGAAGGCAGACGTGTAATTTGTAAAAGAAACAGGAAACCATTTGTAAACGTCGGATTTGCGCACTCCTGTGAGCTGCACACTTGTCTGGGTGTAAGTAATAATCCTCAATAGATATCAAGCGTTTCTTTGTTGCTGTGTTTTCCATAAACGTCAGTTTGAGTCTGACATTCTAACTTACATAAATGATCTTTTCGCTTTCAACAACCTGCTCTATTTACAAATATACCAAGTGATGGTAGTGCAGGATACAGCTTTTGTTTAAGATTATCAAGAAGTTTCAGTTTAAATATTCTCACAAAGGTGTAAATGTTACACCCAATGGGTTAACTGTATTGTGCTTTGCTTGCAAATACAATACCGTTAATGCGTGTGCTCAGTTTGGCACTTCCAGTAACACCAACCAACTTAACACTGGTGATGTAGCCTATTCCTATCAAGAGTAAATTAGGTCCACAAATAATTAACTGCTCGAGACTGTCGGCTGAAGCCGAGCTCCCGATATATTCAATTAGTATCCTTGATTTAATGTAGTTTTACTACTTCATAGAAATAATTCCACATTTTTATCTGATCACTCGCTGAACACTCTCTTCTGATACCCGTGTATCTCCATAAGGGGTGTATTAATAGTGATGCGAAGCCGGCTTATTCTCAAGTCTAAATTTGTGTAAGTGTAAGTACTGAACCTCATAATAAACATAACATAAGCATAATAGCATTTAGTTTAATACCAGAAATTCACAAACTATTTCCAAGCACGTGTCTGACTGTATCAGATGGTGTTGGACGTTGTTCATATCACTCAATCACTAGTTTGTTTTAGGCCACGTCATTTAGCTTGGGTATTGCTGCGTTCGCTGTTATGCTACACATACAACCAGTTATTCAGCACGGTGTCGTGCCGGGATGGCTAAAATTTATTTTTCAGATGTCCCGGGAAGGTAATTTATCAGAGCCTCCAAGATAGGAGCGCCGTGTTCATTCAGTCATAACATTGCATTGCAAGTACCGCGAAGGCTACATTCATGGAACCGAGAATCGTCACGACTTTGGCCTTCCCGGTCATGATCCTTCAGCACGCACAAACAGATGTGAAAATAAGTACGTATATCATACATGTATATGTACCAAGCCACGAATGATTGACTCCAAAAGAATATATAGACAACTCTCAGTATCTATGAACAGGTTAAGATATAAGTTGAAAAGGAAATCTTTGGTAAATGATACATTGAAACGCCAAGTGTACACACAGCCATACAACACTTGAGGATCAGTTTGTACTGCCTAGTGTACGGTGCTGAATCAGGTTTTGGTGTCAAGCTTACGTAAGCATTACACAGTCTACTTACTCCCAGAACAGTCAAGAGAGCACATAGCTACATGTGACTTGGCCGGTTGACGGTAAAGGTACATTACCTCGTTGTTGCGGAATACGAAAAGGTGTGATTCGAAGAAACAGACGCAGGATCAGTCAATTCCCGTTGCCATGGCATTAAGAGGAAAATGTGCGCTTATTACAGGTGAGATTGGTGTGTGTAGGATCCGCATTTCATGTATGTATGCTGATGTTGTTCGTGGTCCTGCTCCAGATGATTTGTTTGTGCTGTTGATGTTTGTGCAGAAGCTTATGTTTCTCTAAGATGAAAATGATGTTGTTTGTGGCCCTTCTTATGTTGTTTATGTGGTAACTGATGTTGCTTTAGGGGATGCTGGTCATTCTGCCTGTGTGATGGTGTTAATACTGCTACTTGTGTAATGTTGTTCATGGGGTTTTCATGCTGTGTGTAGGGCTTCCGTCCTGATGTTTGTGTTGTTGTTGTTGGCGGTGGTGCTGATGGTTTGCTTTTAGGTGCTGTTGATATGGTTTCCAGATGATCGTGCTGTGAAGCAGTTTATTGATGTATATTTTAGTGCCATTCTGCCATTAAACAGAAGGTTATTTGGTTGTGAATAGACACCGGGTGTCTATTTCACTGATTGTTTTTATCTACATACCATTTGTATATGAATACATGATCTAAAGCCTACACATTTGTACATAAACATCGGGGGATAACAGCCAATTAGAACTCTGTAGACACTCAATGTTACACTCCACTTGGCAGCAACACCTTATAAAACAATATTAAACGATATGTTATGTAGCCTTTCCTGATGTGTGTGGGGCTGCTGCTGCTGTAATGATGCTGGTAGTGGTAGTGGTGTGGAGTTTACTCACTTTAGGAAATGCACATTTGATTCGGCGGCCGTTTGAAATCTACTCATCATCTGTCTGTCAGATTTACACATGTTTAAAGCATGTGTTAAAATTAGTTAAAATTAACACTATTAACCCAGTGATTTATGGTGAATGCGGTAGGTACCCAATGCACATTCTTACAAGCATTAAAGCATTATTAAGTACTGGCTAAAACTGTTGATTATGCTTTCAAATCGCTTACCCAAGAAGTGTTATAATATGATGCTATTATGTGATAAAGGTGGACAAAAAAACTGGGCAACCAATGTAAAAAACTTTTTATATTCTATTGGTTTTGGAATTACATGGAATACACAATATGTCGAATCACCTACGTTATTCATACAATCCTTAACGACAAGACTGAAAGGTATGTATATTCAAACATGGTGTGAAAGGATATCCTTATCAAATACATGCATGTATTATTCATTGTTTAAAAATGCCATAGTTCTTAAGTCATATCTATCCTGTGTTAATGTTAAAAAGTTTAGAATAGCACTGGCAGGATTCAGATGCTCTTCTCATGATTTGTTGATTGAAAGAGGCAGATATATGAATGTAAAAAGAGAAAATAGAATATGTACACTTTGTAATTTTAACGAAATAGAAGATGAATTACATTTTCTCCTAATATGTCCATTTCATGACCGGTTGCGAACAAAATATATTATAATATATTACTATGTCCATCCAAATGTGATAAAATTCGCCCTACTGTTAAGTAGTAAAAATCCAGTTCTTCTACAAAATATTTCAATGCTCATTTACTATGCTATGATTACTCGATCTAAATTCCTCTCAAATGTAACATAACTTTATGTACTATAGGCTTGTGGCCTTCTCAGTGCAAATAAAGATTATTATTATATATTATTAAAGCGGCAGTAAAGCGAACACTCAACGTACATGTGTTTCATTTGTGTGTAAATCTGACTATTCTTTCCATGTGTTATCTAGCATGTGTAACGTACGTTAATTTCAGTATCCTAAAAATCTTGTTAGGTTTGTCATATATTCAATACACGCATAAATAATTGGTAATGGGTAATTGAAGTGGCACAGTATTGGCACTGATTTAACATGTATTTCAATGGTTCCGGAATAACACAGTCACATCGGGTTCATTTGCTCGTCCGACCCAGCAATAATGTACTTTCTCACACACACGGCACTTTGCACTTGGGACTTTTGGCGTTTTTTTGTGTTTTTATACGTCAACAACGGTAAAGTTTTCTTGTGACTCTCCCCATCCAATGATGTATGCATAAAGATTCAGAGTGACACAAAAAAACTCTCCACAAGGCTGTATGACCAAAGGGAAGATTTCAACTTCCCAATAGTCAACTTCCTTTTATGTCGAGCAATATTCCAACAGCGCCAGCCTTTGAGATACAAACGAGCATACTCTTTGTACAAAAATTTCAAAGAGCATCATACCACTCTTTATCAGAAGTTGTTTGATCATGGTTACAACATCCAAGGCCTTAGTAACGCTTTCAAGTTTTATGGTAGACATGTGGAGGACATTTTGAAATTTGATGCATCAGTGAGAAAAATGATGTCAGATGCAATTTTCATCTTTGATTTGTACCATACGCTCCCGAATTATTTCAGGCAAACAGTTAAGTTGATTTAGCATATGCTTACGATGCTACCACCAGCGGAGCAGGATACACTCATCTTTTCGCGAACACCTGGTATCATCACTATTTCATAGATATTAATAAACCCATGACCTGTTATCGTATCACGCGTCTGCGTCTATGTCTTCCTAAAGGTGTACACGATGTTTGGCAACACTGGAACGTCATTTGTCCTAAGACTGCTCCCAAAAATCTGAAGATCCTTAGAAAAGATATAATTTCTTCAAGCAGCAAAAGAAATGTCAGTTTGGAATTTTCCTTCGCAGAAACGGATAGCTGTAAACTCATTTAATGTTTTGATTGTATATTGTTGACAACAGCGTTACTCAGACTAATGTGTTACGGAAAGAGACTCATGGGGAGGTGCAAGCATCATGGAATGGGGTGGAATAGGCCTGAACCAGAGAGTGGGTCCTGTTGTGTTCCAGAACCTTGGTTCAGGGAGATGAGGCGGCATCACAGCGGTGTGCTACATCGACCAAGCTCTCAGACCCCACGTCATACCACATTTCGCACGTCACCGGAACAACAATTTCCAGCATGATAACGCCCGGGCCCATACTGCTAGAGCTACACGGGACGTCCTACAGCAGAACGGTGTCAACATTATGCAGTGGCCAGCCCTTAGTACTGATTTAAACCTAAATGAACATCTTTGGGATAAAATTCAGAGGAGACTGAATAATGTTCCAATTATGTACTTCAAGAAATAAATTTTATACAGCAGTGTTATTCGAGCTGATTAGACATTGAAATCACAACTTGATTAGTCCCTGGTACTTGGCTGTGCTCCAAGAGAGATAGAGGGCTATTCTAAAGGGAAATGTAGTGAGATATGTAGTGCACAACCCTGTGCACTTAAAAGAACCCATGAATACGTTTGTATATGACCAGATGGTGGCCACATGGATACCTGCAGACACCTAGTTGCGGGTACAGCAACGTGCAGTTAACTTGGACAAAGTACTGTGACTGTCTGTCCCAGTCCACCTAGCTGTGAATGGGTACCTCGTAAGGATGGGAAAGCCGCAATAACTCGGTTCTCCTAGTGGCAGCAAGAGTTGTATGCGCCCCAGGTAGTTGAGATTGATAATAAGATGAGCCGTTGAGATTGACATCCAATGATCGAAGGAAAAAAATACCAGCGCCTTGAGCATGCACTAGTGCGTGGATATGTGCGCTATATAAATATCCAATAATCAATAAAAATAGTGAGACATGCGACGACAAATGGGCGGGACACCGACCATTGTTCACAACTAAACCATATAATCCCTCGAAGCAATATTTGCCACCTACCAAGTGCGTATGAATACATGATCTATGGATAGCGTACACGTGGATACATACATCGGTGATAGCCCATAATAACTCACAAGACACTAAATGGTACCCTGCACTAGCACTCGGTCACAACAGCTTATCAAACAGGTTGTCAGGCTATTTCTCAGGCTGCTGCTGCTTGTTGTAGCGATGCTGGTAGTGGTGCTGGAGCTGATGTAGGTCGGGCTGCTGCTGCTTGTTGTAGCGATGCTGGTTGTTGTGCTGGAGCTGATGTAGAACGGGCTACTGCTGCTTGTTGTGGCGATGTTGGTTGTGGTGCTGGAGCTGATGTTTGTTGGGCTGCTGCTGCTTGTTTAGCGATGCTGGTTGTGGTGCTTGAGCTGATGTTTGTCGCGCTGCTGCTGCTTGTTGTAGCGATGCTGGTTGTGGTGCTGGAGCTGATGTAGGTCAGGCTGCTGCTGCTTGATGTAGCGATGCTGGTAGTGGTGCTGGAGCTGATGTTTTTCTGGCTGCTGCTGTAGTTTGACGTGCTGCTCATAGTTTCTACGTGTTGTTGTTTTAGTGTTTTTTGATTGTGTTTGTGGTGCTGTTACTTATGTTGTTGTTTTGGGCTTTCCTGATATATGGTTGTGGTGACTTGGATGTTTGTTGGATTATACTGGTGTTTGTGGCTAACTACTTATATTGTATCTGTATTGTTTGTTGTGTATCTGTAACTGTTGCTGGTGTTGGTGTTCAGGCTGTCGCTTATGATGATTTCAGGTTGTTGCTGTTTGTTTGTTGATGTTGTTTGTGGTGGTGATGTTCTGGGGATATTGTTTGTGTGGCTGCTGAAGTTGGTTTTGGTTCTTAGGTACTGCTGAAGCTTCATGTGCAGATGTTAATTGCCACTCTGATGCCGGTATTGTTTGTGAGGCATATACCTGATTGTCGTTTGCGTCACACACACAAACTCACACGCGCACGCACGCACGCACAGACACACAAATACACTGATACATTGAAAAGCCAGGAATTGGGAAATGGTCGATGTCAGTCCACACATACTCACTTTCAGGTTACAGTTCAGGTATGGGAGCAGGAATTGCAGCAGTGTTTGCGAGAGAAGGCGCCAAACGCTCATTGACTGGCAGGAACCAGAACAGTCTGGAGGGAGTGGTCAAGAACTGCAAGACCGAAGCGTCTAGCGTAAACAGAAACCAATAGCGAGCCCTTGAGCTGGTATAGAAAGCCATATGCATTCTCATCCCTTAAATTCTATGCCCATCTATTCATAAATGGTCATTCATTCAGTGGTCCGTAGTGTCCAGGGCGTGATGATTGACTGCGAGTCGTATCCTTTTGGCGTGCCTTGACCGAGTACAACGATAAATTGTTACGTTTCAAATCGTGTCGGAATTCTTTAACCAGACCAGCAAATACATGAAATTCACATTCATATAGATCCAATGCTTTTTAATAGCGTGTTAACTATCTGTTTCAGGATGTTCTCACAAATGTGGGTGACGTCACACAGGATGTTTTTAGAAAAAACTCTGGTGGAAGCAACCAGGAAGAAGTTCGGGAAAATAGACATACTGGTGAGAACATGCAGCTACTTTAGAAGGGTTGGACGGACATATGCAAGTTAACCTTCTGTACCATCAGAAAGAGAAACTGCAATATTTCAGGTTCTTGTAAATAATCCGGAACCAAACACATCCGACTGAACTAAATGCTTGAAATTGAGGGTACTGGGTCTTGATAAGCCCGCCCATTTCACAGTGGCTCGTATACAGAGTCAGCACAAAAAACAACAACAAAACAAGTGAGTGATGTTGTGAAACTCGGTCCATGCAGTAGGGTTTCTTCAAGTCAGACCACTCTTTTAACTAACTCATTCTTTTCGGGACAAATAAAGGTTACTGCCCATCACTTCTCAGTCACGTGCTTTGTAGATCTGATTTCAAGGATCCATATCATAATGATACACTGTGGAGAAAAAAAGGCCATCATGTGACAAATCAGAGATTTCCATTCATTGCCAAATCATAACAGGCAGAGAAAAGAATCCATGTACACCCATCAGGGATCGGTACTTGGGCCATTTCTATCCATTGTCTATGTATTGTTCGTGATCTAGACTGCTTAACTCGACTGTTGTTGATGACACATAATTAGGTAAGGCTTCCGAAACCCTTAATAGGTTTGAGACCTTTCTTCAAACAAATCGCAGAAGGTTAAATAGCTGGGCAATACACTTCTCAAGATTCATACACTTTCATAAAACCTTGTTTAGAATCTTGGGTGGTAGTTAAAAAAAGAAATAACTTTACATTTGGAAAGTATCCAGAGGCTGCAAGAGTTATTTTCAGGAATTCAAAAAGATTGTCTATTCTATAACATTCAGAACAACAGACGTCCATTCTACAGAAAAGAAATAGCATTATGTTTTATGTCTAAAACAAGAAAAAACATTTTTCACGTGGCGTTTTTTTCAATGAAATTCTGCGTGTGGAGGAATGTATTTTCAGAAGTAAGAATTTGTAGTTCATTTTCAAAATGGGGCGGTGGGGTAGCCTAGTGGTTAAAGCGTTGGCTCGTCACGCCAAAGGCCCGGGTTCGATTCCCCACATGGGCACAATGTGTTAAGCCCATTTCTGGTTTCCCCCGCCGTGATATTGCTGGAATATTGCTAAAAGCGGCGTAAAACTAAACTCAGTCAGTCAGTCAGTCATTTTCAAAATTCAAATCAAGCAGGGAAACGTCTAATAACTCAGCTCCTCCTTACTATTCGGACGGTATGGGAAAAGTTACATACACAAATGAGACATGCAGCTAGTAGTAGACCATCTTTACAAATTTTGCTTAATTACAGATCCATCCTGCAAATGTCGTAACCCATACGAACTGACTGATCATAAAACTATATTTTGATTTACAAGCTGTAAGAGCATGCCCCTAGTCCTTTTTTCCCTTTGTGAGTAATATACTTAGGAGGTAAACATCATGTGTTGGCCAATTTCCGGGTGTTATTGAGTATTTGAAGTACGGAAATTCGTTTGGAAACGACGGCGTCAATACAACGGTGTGAGCGATGTTTGTATGTATTAATACGCAGACAATTTCCGGGAATCAAATACCATTTGATCACGTTTTTCAACCAATCAGATTAAAGAACACAGTGACTTTTGGTTTACAATGTAAAATAATGCACCGATTATATGGAAGATCCATTAACCAATAAGTTCAACATGTTTTGGTTTGGTGTAGAGTGGCTTTTACCATTACCATGGGTATATATTATGGCAATATCACCACGGACAAGCCCAGATATGGGATCCTGATCCAGATCTGTACCAATGTTGAAACCACTAGGCTAAACCATAGTTATAAGAGTCTACTCAAGACATCGGATGTTCGTTGGATGACTGGTGGATACCATGTTATAATCTTTGATCACATTGTTAATCACAAGATTCTCTGGAATATGTTCTCACATTGCTGGTTGTCAAACAAGTCCACAAACAACTGTAGTATCTTTTGTCCATGTTTAGGTGAACAATGCTGGGATCGCAGGTCCAAGTCCTCTGCAATCAGTGTCCAAAGAGCTCTACGACAGAATTATGGCCGTACACGTGGAGGCGAATGTGTTTTTCACACAGTTAGTTGCACCGTATCTGATTGAATCTAAAGGCACTTTCTTGTGAGTGAGTGTGGATAGTTTTACCATGGGTAGGCTTTTAGGCCTGACATTATTTTAAGGCACAGTGATTTCTGAAGATACTAAAAACAAAGCGCCTCAATACTTAGGACTAACCAATGTTTAACAGGAGGATATACTGGGCGCCACAAATTGTTCCTGTTTCGCAGCAAAAAAAAGAACAAAAGAAAAAAAAACGCTTGAGTTCTATTGAGGTTCCGTTTATACTTGAAGATAAGCATCACTGTTGATACATCCCTCATGGAGATACATCCCTCATGGAGGTATCAGAAGAGAGTGTTCAGCATGTGGTCAGATACAAATGTGCAAATATTTCGTTATAGTAGTAAAACTACATTAAATCAAATATACTAAGTGAATTTGTGTGGAGCTCCGCTTCAGCAGACAACCTCGAGCAGGTAATTATTTCTCTTGATAGGAATAGGCTGCATCACCAGTGTTAGTTGATGTTAAGTTGGTTGGTGTTACTGGAAGTGTTAAATTGAGTACACACATTAACAGCAAATGTATTTGCAAGCAATGCACAATACAGCTTACCCACCGGGTGTAACATTTACACTTTTATAGGAATGGTTAAACTGAGTTTTCTTGATAATCTTAAACAAAACTGGTATTCTGTCATCACTTGATGTATTTGTATACTACCCATCAAAAGTTTAGTCTCACTTACTTCAGACCACTGTTCTTAACTAGATTTTGCAACATAGTCCATTATATTTAAGGGTACTGTTTACACATGAACTGATATATTGTAAAACAAATTCGTAATGTTGAAAAGATAATTGCCATGAGTTCAATAAATGATGAAACTCAGTGAAAAAAGACAAATTCATAACAAAACTTTACACTAAAACGCAGCTGGTCACATGCATGATATTTGCACGTTCTTTTCAGCAATTCGATGCATGATCCTCGTTAGGTTTGCTGATGGTTCCCCGACGTTAGTGGAGAAATTCATCTTCGATGTAACCCTTCATATATACATAACATATGTGCTTTAGATGAGTCTAAACATTTGATGGGTAGTATATATAGAGCAGGTTGGTGAAAGCGAAAAGGGCATTAATGTAAGTTAGAATCCCAGGCTCAAACTGACGTTTATGGAAAGCACAGCAACAAAGAAACTATCTATCTATTGAGGATTAGTACTTACACCCAGAAGACTTTGCAGCTCAGAGGAGTGCACAATCCGACGTTTACAAATGGTTTTATGTATCAACATGCCTTCGACATGGCGTTGATACCTCCTTTTGATAACTGAGGCTATTGTTAATCATCAATTTCATCAGCTATTTACATCGCCTTACTTCATGAACGGTTGGCTTTCTCCAACAAATATCCTTGTTTGTTGTTAGTCCCGTTTATGCATATCATCTTGTTGTCTTTGTTAATCCCTGTTAGATGTATATAGGTCTCTTCGGTGAAGAATGACCTCCACACACTCGTGACTATCATCAGATTCTATTTGGTCTGGAGGCCACAATAGCTGGGAAATATATATGAAGGAATCGGTGATGACACCAGGTGTTCGCGGATTTGAAAGAAATCTAAAAAGAAAGTATTTACAGCCCGGCGCAGCAACACAGTACTACAGTAGCCAAGACGACCACGACATGAATAAATGTTTGTCGTGAGGACTAATACTGGACTCTAAATTCCGAAACAAGTTTCTCTTTAGATACATGAAAATTTGTTCTGGATTCAACAACTATGTTTGCAAGATCTACTTTCATATGTAAAGCCAGCTTGGTACCCCTATCTTGTGTTCTATGACGTTTCCATATTTGTAAAATGTGTGTCGGTGACCTCCGTCGTGTGTTGTTAGCAGCAGCAAATGCTTCAAACCTATACCCTTGTTTGTTTTCAGTTTATTAAAAATTCTATCCATATAGCTATAAAAACGGTAACGCTATTGTTCAGTGCATTATCATTTGCCGAAGCCCTCGGCCAACAACGGCACTCTCCATCCATCCTTCCATCCGTCAAGTAATTCTCTATTGTTGTTCTTATTATCATGGTCCACTTCACAGCATTTGCAGACTTGAACAGGTTTCTGCAAAGATAAAGCGCCCTATTCGAGGATCGATTAATGAGAAACCAGGCTGTAAGAGCCGGAAATACTAGTAGTTACAGGCATAATGTTTCCGCACAATGCGGAATCACGTGTTGTCTCTCAAGACTACAATGCTCACATATATTCTGGGTTGTTTTTACAAATACAAACGTCATACTTTAAAAATATACCAATTAGAAAAAAAGTTTAATACTATTTATATTACCAGCGAACATTGGGACCATGCGAACATTGGGACCATGCCAATCTTTTTAATAAATGATTAATGCTGACTCATCTTGGGGGCTTAGCCCAATACTGATTACTGAACATCTTAAATGTTCATGCTTTGAGTACACAGCCCTGTTGTTTGTATCCTCACAGTACATAATCGTCAGGTCCTGTTGATTGTCATTCCACATCTGTGCTTCCAATATATTTCATACATTACCATCACTTCACCTGATTTCTTCGAATATCCCATACTTGTTATGACAGAAAATGTAAACAAGGAATATCTGACCAGATGTGTTAACGTCTGCTATGCTTGTTCATGCGTGTTTAATGTCTGCAAACATATGGGTCACTGACGGTGACTCTGTTGAACAAACAAATCTATAGAAGGGGTGGGTGTGAACGTGTGGTGCTAACTGTGATAGACTGGCTTGATCGATTTGGTAACCACGTGTATTTCACTTATTTTTACAACACCTATGTTTACATCAGTAGTGACGGTAGAAAACTGCTAATAATCAACGATGACCGGACGAGACAGTGACTGAAGCTTGGACTCCCATCAACCTTCCCACCCAAACAAATAACCAACATGACTTCAGCATGTGCATCAATATTTATTTATATAAGCATAACTGGAACAGTATCTTGGTTTTCTTAACTGGCACTGTGTCAGTATTGTTAATATTTCAGGATTTGTTTGTTTTTAATTTGTACCATATAAATAGAACTCATATGTCAAATTTCATTGGTAATTGTCTAGCCTATGTGGTACACATCAGATACACAGTCTGCGATCGATGGAGGCATGTGGGCGTCTTGTGACCATCTGCCTTATGTAAGGACTGGTGTGGTCATTGTGTACCCACCATCGGCCCTGAAACATTCTCCAGTCACAAAGGCTGCTTTCTCCGAGGCTAGGAAAGCCACAATGTGACCAATTTCTTCTGCGGTACCCGCTCGACCAACTGGCGTTTCTTTAGTCACGGCACTCTCCATCTGGAACAGCGTGAATGAGTCAGTGAGAGAAACAATGTCGTTTATTCATCTTGTTATGAAGGAAAATGTATTTTCGAAAACCAGCCTGATTTACATTCATTACGAGACCGGTGAAGATCCGGGTTAGAATTGGTATTCAGCATCCCACGCTTGTCGTAAGAGACGACTAGATCGATGCTCATTCACTTGTCCAGACTCGATATGTATGCCGCCATACAGCTGCAATATTGTTGAGTGCGGCGTTAAACAACAGTCAATCATTACGAGAATTATTGATTAAATGATTTGTTGGTTCTGCGTGAATGACACCTGGTTATGGCAAGGTTCGTTTTCAATGTTTGACAAGTGGACATAAAAGTTACTCTTCTTATTAATTTTCGGTTTCCCCTCCAGGTATGGCAGCACCAACATAATTACCTTGGCCAAATCTTCTTTCGATAACAGGCGAGACAATATTTGAGTGGGTATGTAACCTGGGCTGAAACAGTGAAAACAACATCGTGAAAAGAACAATCGTGCCAAATACAACAATAACAAAAGACAACACATCTGACAGTGAATACAAACACAAAGTGTAACAGTCACAAGGATAGTGTTTACCTTCGTGTAACCAAAAGGACACATGATGTGCTGATTTACTGGTTTGTTCCAAAACTACTTCCTGTTTGTCAGTTCCAACTTCCTCCTTCATGTGCTCCACGTGTGCATGTATGAAGTGATCGATACTCTAAAATTGTAAGACTTGATAGATTACTGGTTTTACATAGTAGATATTATTGATTGTCACATGTCATTGTATCCCAATTGCGTAGATCGATGCTTCTGTTGTAGATCACTGGATTGTCTGGTCCAAACTATTTATAGACCGCCTCCGTATAGCTTGAATATTGCTGAGTGCGGCGTTTAACAACAAACAAAACCGAACATGCACTGACTAAAACAAGTCAACAGTACTTTCTAAATAAATATTACCTTTCTTTGTGTACTTACTTGACTGCATTCACGCGCACTCCGTGTGAAACCATTTCTGTAGAGAGAAATTTTGCTGTTTATTCGATTGTTGGTAAAGCTGTTTAGTAATATAGTGTCAACCAATTGCCTCCTGTGACAGGTATAGCTCCTTTAGAACCAAGAAAACTCGGAGTTCGTGTTCCATAAAACCATGTACTTCATGTTCAAGCTGAATCTGTTCATTACATATCGAGTGACTGATTTCGTTTAAAGCTATTTTTCTCTACAATATGCACTTGAATTATTACAAATGAACTTTCTGCCAACTGTGTGTGCTGAGCGGTGAGCATACGTGTTATGCCATCTTAACAATCACTGTGCTTACAGACGCTGGCCGTCGGTAGCACTGTGTAGGACTATAGTACCTCCGTCCGTCACTAGTACTTCTCTTCCAGACATGGTTAGAGTAAATGTCATATACTGGTGATGAGAGTACAGCCAACCTGTTATAGACGGAGTTATGGTCATCGTGATGCTTTTGAAATCATCCTCATTCCCAAATCATCTCATGTTCTTCTCACTAAATTTCGTAATTTACTCAGGTGCCTCCAACGTTGCCTCTTTAAAGGCTTTTCGTGTTACACATTGAGTGACTGATTTGGTTTAAGCTACTTTCCTATTTCAGAAGTTTCAGTTTCTGCACAATGTCAAAAAGAATTCCAGTATCAGTTTTTCTCTAACCTTTTAACTATCCACCATTTCTGTCTTTTCAACTATATATGATGTAAATATGGGGCTTGAGCTAGCCCTTATCACCTTTGCCTTGACTGGATTACAAATAATGGAGATGAAGCATTTCACTAGGTGTAGTTATATGTACAGCGTGATGTTTCGTCGTCAAAATTTAAATGCTTTGTTACAACCCACGATGATTGGATGCTTGATCAGTAAAGGTCTGCACAGCAAACTCTATCACCTCACATGAGTGGGCATTAAATGCTTTTCAGAAACGTTTTGCATTTTTACCATGTGCAAGGTATCTTGTGTATGTATCCAAGGCCGCCTTCGACATGACGTAGATACCGAATCCCGGAACCTGCACGGGAGAGAAGATTGATCATAAGTTGAATGGTCTTTGCATGATAGATGGAATTAACAGATGTAGATTGTTTACTCCAGTTCATACACATATCTAAAACGGCGCGGTAGGATAAGGTTCAATATTTGTCCCATCAAGGTAAGATTAGATCTGAGACTTTTTTTCGCTTTAGTTTTCAAAACAACATTATCTCCACACCTGAAATCACCATCTCCGACACATTTACCAGTATAACGGGGTGATGACAGAAAACAGGGTACACAATGGACACAAACAAGAAACCAAGTGACTTGCCAAATGCGACACCACAAAGGTGACATGCAGGTGTACAACGTTCCCATTTCCTTGTAAATTGGAATCTACCCACAACAAAAAGGGAGGAAGACACTTAAATTACCACTACTACTTCTTCCTTTACTCACACAACACTCACTTTGGTCATGCCTTGCTTTAGGATGTGGCCTATTCTGAAATCAATGGATTAGGTTTGAAGTAGGTTGGTTTTACAGGTTGTGAATCATTATTGTGTATGTCAACATCACACTCACAATTGTACTCGTGCCGCAAGATGAGATATTAACCACACATCCTGAAACAAAAAAGATGTGTTAAGCCCTATAACGACTGACATACGTAACATGCTACTGAAGAAAACAGGAAAATATCAGGTTTTAGATGTGGACATCTTATTTGTATCTTAGTTATTGGAAAATGTTTATATGACCTATGTTAGGTACTCAATACGTTTGGACCACTGCATCAAGACGTACAATCACATCCTTTGTCTGACACGAGGAGCAATTTGTGGCTGCAACACTCAGCATATACTCCTGTTAAACATTGTATTGTCCAAAATCTTGACGCACTTAATTATCTTCAGAAATCACTGGTTTAAAATAATGTCAGGCCAAAAACCATACACGTGGTAAGTAGAAACCCTTACCACATTCATAAGAAGTCTCTCTTAAAAGCAGAGTTGATTGTACAACTGTAACTGTATCATGACTATATCTTTGCTTCAGCAGCATTACTGCTGTATGATGTTGTTTGTAAGCAAACAATCCAGTGTTGTAAAATGTAAACACCAAAGGCTGGTGGAATATTGCTCGACATGAAAGAGAAGTGGACTATTGGAAAGTTAAAATCATCCTTTTTGTCATACAAACACACTCACTTACAAGAAAGTACCTTTAGTTTCAATCAAATACGGTGCAACTAACTGTGTCAAAAACAGAGGTGCCTCCACGTTTATGGCCATGACACTGTCGTACAGTTCTTTGGTCGTTGATTGCAGTGGGCTGATCCCTGTGATCCCAGCATTGTTCACCTAAACACAAACAAAAGATAACACAATTGTTCATGTACATTTTAAACAACCAGTAATGTAAGGACTACTGCACATATTCCAGAGAATCTTGTGATTAATAATATCAGTATACACCACTTATCCAATGAACATCCGATGTCTTGAGTGGCCTCATATAAGTATTGTTTGGCCTAGTGGTTCCAAAATGGGTTCAGATCTGGATCAAGATCGTGGTGATATTGCCATAATATGTACACATGGCAATGGTAAAAGCTCTACACCAAATGGCTCTACCCCAAAGCAAGGCATGTTTAATTTAATGGTTAGTGGATTCTCCGTGTAATCGGTGTATTAGTTTAAATTATTTTACTCACAAAGGGAAAAATCATCAGGGGCATGCTCTTACAGCTTATAAATCAAATTATATTTTATAATGAGTCAGTTCGTGTGGTGCCGACATTTGCGGGATGGATCTGTAACTAAGCCAAATTTGTAAAGATGGTCTACTACAAGCTGCATGACCTATTTGTGTATTCCAGTACCGTCAGAATAGTAAGAAAGGGCTGAGGTATTAGATGTTTCCATGCTCGATTCGATTTTGATATTGAAGTAGAAATTCTTACTCCTGAAAAGACATTGTTCCAAAATCGGATTTTCATTGGACAAACACCACATGAAAAATGCTTATTCTTGTTTCAGACATAAATCATAATGGCTATTACCTTCATGTAACCTAAACTTATAAATGCCATAGAATAGAGAATATTTCTGAATTCCTGATATAGTTCTTGCAGAGTCCATCTACAAACTTTCCAACTGTAATCGTAGTTCTTTTTCACTACCATCGAAGATTCTAAACACAGTTTTATGAAAAGTGTGAAAATCTATAGAAGAAAATTGCCCAGTAGCTTAACTTGTTTTCATTTGTGTTAAAAGAGATCTCAATGCTATTCAGGTTATCGGAAGCCTAGTTGCCATATACTCTGTACACGAGCCATTTTTCAATGATGGTCTTATGTCGCGATTATCAAGACACAGCACCATCAGTTTCAAGCAGTAAGTTCAGCTGAACGTGTCTGATTCCGGATTATCCACAAAACGTGAACTATTGTTTTCTTTCTGATGGTACAGAAAGTATGCAAGCATATGTCCGTCCAACCATTCTAAAGTAGTTGCATGTACTCACCAGAATGTCTATTTTCCCGAACTTCTTCCTGGTTGCTTCCACCACAGTCTTTCTGAAAGCATCCTGTGTGATGTCACCTACATTTGTGAGAACATCCTGAAACAGAACGTTATTGAAAACCATTCTATCTATATGAATGTGAATTCCCTCTACTTGCCAGTGAGGAAATAGAGCCGATAATTGGTTAAGGAACGTTTTTTCCAAGGCACGCCTCAACATGTCCTTGAGGACAGAAATCCCTGTCAATCATGAAACCAGGGGCAAGTATTGTAGGGTCATGTCTTCATGAATAAATCGGCATATATAAATGTATAGAAATGGATGCGGATTTCTCCATCAACTCAAGATTTCTCTATTGATTCCTATTTACGTCAGAAGCTTCCGTCTTGCAGTTCTTGGCCACTTCCTCCAAATTCTTCTCGTTCCTGCCAGTCAGTGACAGTTTGGCTCCTTCTCTCGCAAGTACTGTTGCAATTCCTGCCCCAATTCCTGAACTGGAACCTGAAAGGAAGAACGTGCTGACTGACATCTTACAATCATTTCCCAATTCCCAGCTCTTGATTGTGTGTGTGTGCGCGTGTGCGTGTGTACAAGTGAATTGAGTTACATCTTCTTTTGCAATTACGCCAAGCTTGTACGAGCCAATGATTCAGGTTGAAATTGTCACAGTAAGTGTTTAGAAAAAGATTTCATCCTATCTGATGATGTGCACTGTTGAGTGTTTAGTGGGTTAAAGGTGGCTACCATCGTTACATGCATCGGCGTTTGGGCTTTCGATAAAATAGGTTTTTCCTTCAGTACAGTGAGGTATGTGATTAACGTAACCTAAATATCGTTTAAAATTAACTCATCATCTCCTCGTACAACTAGTATTTGTCTCACATACCAGTATCCGGACATACAAACATCCTCATACAACCGACGCTATGAGCAATTTCATCTGTAATAAGCACAACTTTTGCCACTGTAACCATCCCTACGTGTGTCCTACATACCAATCTCCTGGAATATATAGACATGACATGCAGATCTTTACACAACTTATAATTACACCATGAATAATCTCACCTGTGACGAGCGCAACTTTTCCTCTCAATGCCATGGCAACAGGAATTCACTGATCCAGCGGCTGTTTCTTCGAATTACAGTTTTACGTATTTCACGACTATGGTTTAGCTTAATATATCGCTACAGCTTCACCCGGCGTAGTCACATGCAGCTATGTGCACTCTTGCACGTGGTGGGAGATAGAACACTCTGTCGTTGTGTAACCTTGACACCAAACGTGACTGTGCACCGCACAATGTGTACCACCAGCAGTTTCTGGTTGTAGCTTGAGATAGCTATTTGATGATGGGACAAGCAAACATGACTTGACATATATATATATATATACTGAGTCTAAAAAGAAACTTCACAAAATGTAATTTGAAAAATAATGAATAATCTTTCTCTGATGATACATCTATGTATCCGAAATGGGATCCCTATCTTTCGACTCTAGAAAAACGTTAGCAAAACCCACTCAAACCCATCCATTCGTCGTGCAAATGACGTAAGTGCCAAATCAGGTTTTGCACGTGCAGTCGATCACGTGATCTTCACATCGAAGTTTTCTTCATATGCACGTGTTTGCATTGGCCTCAAGAATTGGAAAAACTCACTTTTAAACCACAGTTCTAACGGTACTTGAAATACCACGATTGTCAAATGTGCAACGTGAACGTGCCGTTGGCATGTTGCAAGCGGGAAGATCAGTTATTGACGTCGCAAGAGCAATGGGATGCAGCCGTCGTACTGTGTATGACTTGCGAGGTCGTCTACAACAAACTGGCACCACTTCTGATCGCCCAAGGTCGGGTCGTCCACGTGTGACGTCACGAGCAGAAGACCGTCAATCGTCCTACGTCACCTATGTGACAGATTTCTGCCGGCTACACGAACCAGGGCTGAGATGTTTAGAGGTCGACTGTCCTCACAGACCATTCGAAATCGGTTGCGGGCTGCCAATCTCCATTCTAGACGTCCATATCGTGGTCCAATATTGATGCCGTCTCATCAACGTCAACGTCTGCTGTGGGCCCAACGTCACCTCCGATGGACCCAGAGAGATTAGCATCGAGTCGTCTTTAGCGATGAATCCAGGTTAACCCTCAGATTCGGGGACGGCAGGCATAGAGTCTGGAGACGACGTCGTGAACGGTATGCCCAATGTTGTGTACAGGAAGTCGAGATTCGGGGGCGGAAGTTGCATGGTGTGGGGTGCTTTCTGTGGGAACAACCGTTCCCGACTTCTGGTCATCCGTGGAAACCTCACAGCTGCTGCTTACCGCGACCAGGTGCTCACCCCAGAACTCGTTCCTTACATGGCGGCTCATGGCCCAGGTCTACAGTTCCAGCATGATAATGCTCGACCGCATTCCGCGATGTTGACACGAAATTTCCTTCGTTTTGCTTGAATCAACGTCATGGACTGGCGAGGTCCCCTGACCTTAATCCAATAGAGCACGTTTGGGATGCACTTGGGAGAAGGCTTCGTGGTCTTAGGAACCAACCTCAGAATTTGCAGGAACTTGGCGCTGCCTTGAAAGAGCAATGGCGCAGAATCCCCAACCACGTGTTCACAAGCATCAGGCAGTCGATGAGGAGACGGTGTTTGGCAGTGGTGAATGCGCGGGGCGGCCATACACTATATTGAACTGAGAATTTTCTCATTTTCATTCTTGTGACTTGATATTCTGTATACCCAAGTTTTGGAACGGCGGTGTAGCCTAATGGAACTGATTATGGCACTGTCATTGTATCGGGTACATCACACAGATCTCAGCAATGAAATAATAACAATTTAACCATCTTCCCATCTCTTGTTCTTTCATAGTGCCCTGAAGAAAGAATGTGAAGTTTCTTTTTTGACTCAGTATATACTTATAATATACGGACGTATTTACGGCCGCTTCCGTGCTGTAATGGTTAGAGCGTCCGCCCGGAGAGCGGAAGGTCGCGGGTTCGATCCCCCATCGCGTTATACCAAAAGACATTAAAATATGGTACTTGTTGGCGCTCGGCATGAATTGGTAAAACAAGGACTGGTCGGCTCGTAGTCAGTAGATTGTGTCTGAGTTGGGTATTCATGCATCACTGTGGCATGGTATCTCAGCGAGGTAGCACTATAAACCCAGCTTAAGTCTGGGCTAGTGCAATCAGCCACAAATACACATACACAGGCATGCACGTCGTCAAATGAGCGAAATATTCTAGTACGGTTTAACTCACTAAACACTCAACAGTGCACATTATCAGATAGGATGAAATCTTTTTCTAAACACTTACTGTGACAATTAAAACCTGAATCATTGGCTCTTGTATAAAGCTTGGCGTAATTGCAAAAAGAAGATGTAACTCAATTCACTTGTACACACGCACACGCACACACACACAATCAAGAGCTGGGAATCGGGAAATGATTGTAAGATGTCAGTCAGCACGTTCTTCCTTTCAGGTTCCAGTTGATGGAAGCTCAACACGACTTCACATAGAATCATATGATTGAATGTAGTTTCATTGCCGAATTCGCTGTTACAAATACCACACACAATTTATCGTCCAGAACACACATCAAACGGCTGTGAAACCACGTCCGTATACTACACATGTACCAAGTCACGATTGTTTGACTCATCATCAAATAGCTATCTCAAGTGCTTCTTTGCCATGAACAGTTACTGTGGGACACTGCTACTAAACACCATTTCCATCTATGTTTAATATCAATCTCATCAACAGCATGCATACACCGAACATGCACGGACTAAAGCAAGTCAACAGTACTTCCTATATAGGTATAACCTTTCTTTGTGTACTTACTTGACTGCATTCACGCGTACTCCGAGTGAAACCATTTGTGTAGAAAAAATTTAAGCTGTTTATTTGCTTGTTGGTAAAGCTACTTAGTAATATTTTATTATCCAGTTGTCTTCTGTGACAGGTATAGGTCCTGTTGGATAAAGTAACGTGCTTCATATTCATGCTAAATCTTTTCATCTTATGTGTTTAAGAAATGTTTTTCAAGAGTTGTTTGTGCCAATACGTTATTACATATCAAGTCACTGATTTGGTTTAAAGCTACATTGTACTTTCATATTTCAGAAGTTCAGTTTCTGCACAATGTCAAGAGAAATCCTAGTATCACATAGTTTTCCCCATACAAATGAAATCGTATGACCTTTTAACTGTCCATCACTCCTGTCTATGTAGAGAATCTTTTCAAGTATAATGGATGTAAAGATGGTTTTGAAGTAGCAGTTACAAAGTGAAATATGTAGCCCATATCACCGCATATGTTTCCTATGCCTTAACTAGATTACAAAAAATGGAGATGAAGCATTTCACTAGGTGTAGTGATACGTACAGCGTGTTGTTTCGTTGTCAAAATTTGAATGCTCGATTACAACCGACGATGATCAGATACTTGATCAATAAAGGTCTGCACAGCACATGAGTGGGCAACACATGGTTTTCAGAAACGTTTTGTATTTTTACCATGTGAAAGGTATCTTGTGAATGTGTCCAAGGCCGCCTTCGACATAACATTGAATGATCTTTGCATGACAGATGAAAGTAACAGATGTAGATCATTTACCTCAGTTCATACAGATATCTAAAACGATGAAGTAGTATAAGGTTTGCTTTGGGGGCCATCAAGATAAGGGCATGTTATGACCCCTAATGTGCTGTTCATTTATTTCTTAAACATGAGAAAATCGGATTGGATCTGAGACATTTTTCTGTTTAGTTTTCAAGAAGACAATAACTGAACACTGTAAATCACCCTCTCCGACAAGGTATAACTTTACCATGTAGATTCATGGGGTGATGATAGAAAACAGGGTACACAGTGGACACAAACATCAAACCATGTGACTTGCCAAAAGAGACACCACAAAGGTGGCATGCAGGTGAATAACGTTCCCTCGCTTTCTTTTGAATCTCTCAATAACAAAAGAGAGGAAACTTAAATTGCCACAACCTATTCTTTCTTTACTCACACAACACTCACTTTGCTTTAGTGTGTGATATGCGTGGCCTTTTCTAAAACACATCGACTGGGTTTGAAGGGGGTTTGTATTACAGGTTGTGAATCATTCTTGTATTTGTCAACATCACATCCAAGTCACCACAACCATATATCACGAAAGCCCTACAACATCACCTAGAAATCACATTAGCAGTACGTCAAACTGCAGCAGCATCCCGACAAACATCAGCTCCACCAGCACCAGAACCAGCACCGCTACATCAAGCAGGAGCAGCCCGACCTACATCAGCTCCAGCACCACTACCAGCAGCGCCACAACAAGCAGCAGCAGCCCTGACCTACATCAGCTCCAGCACCACTACCAGCAGCGCCACAACAAGCAGGAGCAGCCCGACCTACATCAGCTCCAGTACCACTACCAGCATCGCCACAACAAGCAGCAGCAGCCCGACCTACATTAGCTCCAGTACTACTACCAGCATTGCTACAGCAAGCAGCAGCAGCCTGACCTACCAGTGGTAAGCGCAACTTTTCCTCTCAATGCCATGGCAAAGGAAATTGACTGGTCCAGAGTTTGTTTCTTCGAATCACACTTTTTCTTATTTCACAACAACGTACGAGGTAAGTTAATATAACTTTACAGCGTCAACCGGCCAGGTCACACGTTACTATGTGCTCTCTTGCCTCTACTGTGAGTAAGTACATGTTCTATGCTTGCGTTACCTTGACACCAAAACCTGATTCAGCACCGTACACTGTTGCCTATGAATAGGCGGTACAACCTGATCCCTTGAGTGATGTATGGCTGTGTGTTGATTTTGCGTGTCAATGTATCAACGTTTTCGACATCAAAGGTGTCTTTTACAAATTACACGTCTGCCTTCGACATGGCGTTGGTACCTCCTTTTAATAGCTGAGCTTTCGTGAATCATTAATTACATCAGTTATTTATATCGCCTTATTTCATGAATAGTTGGCTTCCTCCAACAAGTATACTATTTTGTGAGTGAGTGAGTGAGTTAAAATTTTACATCGCATCAGCAATATTACAGCCATATAGCGATGAAAACAAGGTAATCATTTTAAAATATCTGTCCACAAAGGACAGTAAAACCAACTAAACTATCACAGATATATATCTAAAACTATTAATGAAATCTAACATACTTTAACAATAGAGGACGATACAATACAAAACAGGCTATAGATCGCCAACAACTGAAGGTGGATCACCATATTAAGGACCATTGGTATACTCTTTTGTTGTTAATCCCGTTCATGCATACCATCGTATTGTTTATCCCTGTTACATGTATATAGGTCTTTTCTGTGATGAATGACTTCCACACACTCACATCATCAGATTCCATTTGGTCTGAAAGTCAAAACAGCTGTGAAAAAATACATTAAGGAATCAGTGATGACATAAGAAAGTATTTACAGCCCGGCGTAGCAGGGTAATACCACAGTAGCCAACATGAGTACGACATGAATAAATTTTTGTCGTGAAGATCAATAGAGGACGCTAAGTTATGCTGTGGATACAGGTATTTTGTTATGGTTCCAATACCTATGTGTGTATGATGTACTTTCATATGTACAGCCAGCTTGGTACCCCCTATCTTGCAACTACCCAAAAGTGGAATTCTGATCTCGCAATACGGTTGAAGATTAGCCAAGACTTACAAGAACACTCTCCATCCATCCTTCCATCCGTCAAGTAATTCTATATTGTCGTTCTTAGTATAATGACCCACTTCACAACTTTTGCAGACTTGAACAGGTTTCTGCAAAGATAAAGCGCCCTTTTTCAGTATCGATTTATGAGAAACCAGGCTGTAAGAGCCGGAAAAAACTAGTAGTTACAGGCATAATGTTTCCGCACAAGGCGTAATCACGTTTTGTTTCTCAAGACTACAATGCTCGCGCGCATGCCTATTACAAGTTGTATCTCAAGCAGCCTTACCTTTCGTCGCGCGCGGATCGGTACACGTGTATGCAAACCCAAGTAGGCCAGCCACTGCAAGATCAGTTGAAAAGAATCCCTTAAAGTGTCATCAGGAGATTGATTAGAACCATGCCACTTCATTTTAACAAATGGTTGATCTTGACTCATCTTAGGGGCATAACCCAATTGGGTTTTTTTATTATTTACCTTGTTTTAACGTATTTATAGGTACAGTACATGTAGTCAAGGTGTGAAGTTGATAGGTACAATGGTGCTGATATACAAGATATACAAAACAATCAATGATATTTCTATAGAAACAGTCTGCAAATGCCATCAGATAGCACCATAATGTATTTATGTATGTATGTATGTATCTGTATGTAAGATGTATGTATGTATGCATGTATGCATGTATGTATGTATGTGTGCATGTGTGCATGCATGTATGTACGTATGTGTGCATGTGTGCATGCATGTATGTACGTATGTGTGCATGTGTGCATGCATGTATGTACGTATGTGTGGTATGTATGTACGTATGTGTGGTATGTATGTATGTATGTATGTATGTATGTATGTATGTATGTATGTATGTATGTATGTATGTATGTATGTATGTATGTATGTATGTATGTATGTATGTATGTATGTATGTATGCATGCATGTGCGCATATGTGCATGTATGTATGTATGTATGTATGCAACAATTTCACAGTCCCAGAAGAGATGGGTAATTGATTCAATGTTATATTTACAAAAACCACAAATGGGAGAGTCTATAAACTTGATCTTAAACAAAAACTGTTTTGTAGGTAGAATATTAGGGATAATTCTGTGTTGTAACCATCTTAGATCCGTGCTGAAGGTACACTTCCATGGGATAATAACCAAGTAGCACATCCTTCCAAAACTGATTAGTTAAGATTGGAGTAACAATGCAACATTTTTAATATAATTACTATGTGCAGACCATTGGTACATTTCACGTAACACACTTCTGAAAAATAGGTAATCCCACCTATTTGATTTCTGTAATAACTTTCTTACCCATCCAAGCTTTTGGGCAGCAATTGTCTCTTTGATGTTTGGCACCTTTAATCCACCATGTTTACGAGAGATGTAATAATGTCCCTTTTCACTTTGTCTGGTTTTCCTTTCCAAATGAATCTAATACATAGGTTTTGAAGTTTATCTGAAACATGATCTGGAGGATTTGGTAGTGTAGCAAATAGGTGATTTTATTTAGGAAGCAGGAATAATTTCAAAACTGTGTTTCTTCCAAACGAAGGGAGTGTTCGTGCTGACCAGGTTTTCATTTCTTCCGTAATTTGAGACACTTTATCAGAATAATTGTTTTCAACCATAATTTTTAAATCTACGTCAAAATGAATACCTAAAAGTGTAAATTCAGTGTGAGACCAGTCAAAATTCCAGTCTTTAAATAATTTTAGTCTTGATCTCTTTTTTGATCCTATCCAAGTTAGTTTTGGTTTTTTTCAATATTAAATTTTAACCCAGAGAATCTTTCAAAGAATTGTAATGTATTTAAGGCAGCATAAAGACAACTTTCGGAAACATCAGGCGCATCGTCGTATCATCAGCAAATTGTGACATAATGTCTCAATAGTGTCATTTTTTATTCCTCTTATATGCTAATTATTTTTTATCATTAATGCCAAAACTTCTACACAAACCAAAAATGCAAACCCATGTAGACCAGCCACTGCAAGATCGGTTGACAAGAATCCCTTAAACTGTCATCAGGAGATTGATTGGGACCATGCCTCTTCATTTTAACAAATGGTTGATCTTGACTGATCTTAGGGGCATAACCCAATACTGATTAAGCCATGTTAAATGTTCATGCTTTGAGTAAATTGCCCTGTTGTTTGCATCCTCACAATGCATAACCATCAGGTGCTGTTGACTGTCATTCTTCATCTCATCCATTACGATAACTTTACATGCGGTTTCAACTGATCTTCTTGTTCGTGCGTGTTTAATGTGTGCAAACATATGGGTTTACGCACACGTGACTGTAATTTATTTATACGAGGGGTGGGTGAAACCGTCTGAGTCTCACTGAAAGAAACTGGCTTCATCGATTTGGTAACCATGAATATTTCACGTATTTTTATAACGCGTATCAGTAGTGACGGTTGCAAAATGCTACTGATCAACGATGGCTGGACGAGGGGATACAGTGACAGAACATAACACTTTCATGTTGTGCACATACAGCACATATGACAAGCATCTGATAACGTGCTGGGGCTTTACAAACATGTGTGTTTGACTAGCATTGGACCTGTTCCGAAAGTCTGCAAATCACAGACCGAGACACACTGATCATTGTGGCTACAGCTCATTAAGTTCCATTCGTTGGAAGCTTGCTTTGGTCTTAATCGTGTTAAATACTCTTTGTTATGTACATGTCAATTTCATCCTCAATAACTAGTTCATGGTAAGTGAATTTTGAATAAGGATCCAAGAACATTGCTACTTCAGAGGGTGAAACACAAAACACGTTGTTTTGATCTGGAATATGTACTTAACGTCCTTGTGAAATGCAATAGAATGTATTTAGTTCGAGGTAAGTAGTTTAGGGAGCGATTGGTACAAATGTGTCAAAAAATATGTTTATTTGTAGCCTGTCAGGTTTGTACACATTCGTTCTTCAGTGTAAATGCATATTGGCAGATTTCCTAGTCATGTCGATCCTTTGTGTGTGCGTGCTTGCGTGCGTGTATGTGTGTGTGTGTGTGCCTGCCTGTGAGTCAGTAATCCACAATTCCCATCCTTCAGATGGACTTATGAGAGTGAGCGAGTGAGTATGGTTAAACAATATTCCAGCAATATCACGGCGGCGGACACTAGAAATGGGCTTCACACATTGTACCCATGTGGGTCTTCAGCGTGACGAGCGAACGCTTAAACCACTAGGCAACACCACCGCCCGGGTATATGTACGGTTGGTAAAACGAGAAGGGAGATTTCAGTTGCTTGTAATTCAGTCAGACCGACTTATCTCATTTTAGATTGATAGCCTCCCTTTTGCAAGCGCTCCAGAGGAGGAAAACAGTTTAATCTTTACAATGCACTCGTGTTTTGACACACTTCAGCGCTCAAACTGTAGTCTTGCCTAGTGTGTCAACGGGGTCGAAAACATTCCACGTTGTGACACCTGTGTAAAGCAGGCAATCACATGAACAGTTGCCTTGACACTGTTCATTTGCATGTTATTGTGCTGTTTCGAGGGAATTGGGGGGAATCAACGGAGATGGTAAAAGATGTCCATATGCGCACGTGTAATCGTTGGGACACAAAATTTACAGTTTATGTGGATGGGTATGTCGTGAGTGAGTTAGTTTATTTTACGCCGCTAATAGCAATATTCCAGCAATATCGCGGCGGGGGACACCAGAAATGGGCTCCACACATGGAACCCCTGTGAGGAAACGAACCCGTGTCTTTCGGCATGACGAGCGAACGTTTTACTCACTAGGCTACCCCACCATCCCGGGTGGGTCTGTAACGTCATGAGGTGTAATCCCTAATACTCCTAGAATGAAATGACATTTGGTCACTTGATATAACGATTGGTAATGTTGGTTGTAGAAGACGATTTAATGGGTGAGCGAGTTCGTTTGTTGTCTAATTTAACGGTGCACCAGCGAGATTTCAGCTACATGGTGGCGGCGTGTAGATAATCGAGTCAGGACTGGACAATCCAGTGATCAACAAGTTTCATGTAAACTTTATCAGGTGGATATTGAAAAGACGACAGAACTGCAAGATTACGGGGGTTAAACACGAATGTCACAAACTCAGTAACGGGTATACCCACCTTGTGCAGCGAGAACAGCAGCGCAATGTCGACACATAGGGTGCGTTGCATATCGGGAATCGCTCAGAGTTAGCAAATAAATCACATATCCCATGCTTCCAACAGCTCGAAGCGTTTCTCACTCTTCCAAAATCGCGGAGTAATTACCATTTGCTCGCCTGGCCATAATGAAGAACGTATTAGAAGAGTCTCGATGACGTGCCGATTAAATAATAATTGTTGATGACTACATTGAACCTGTGGAACAAACTGAGGATGCTTGGATGTAAGCTGCCTTTGCTTATTTCCCAGCTTATCAAGACAAACAATATTTTTGTTCAGTCGTCGAATTCAAATTTCCGTAGGTCGCCATTTTGGTTTGAGAATGAAGCAGCTTCATCCAGCGATTGGTGCGTTTGAAAGTTGCACTCCGTTGTCAGGCCAATCGCTGTACATCGCTTGCAAGCGATTGATTGTTGGCAACGCACCCTATAACTGTTCTTAGCCCAATCCTTATCAAAAACTATTGAATTCGGCAACACTCAGTAACGGGTATGTCAACTGTGAGAAGCAACAACAGTAGTACATCGTCGAATAGGTAAGGAAGGCTTGTGGAATAGCTTTCCATATTCTTTACAACCCTGCTCTGCTGGGTTTGATATATAGGAGGGCGTCCCAAAGTAGTCGGCCTCACCTAGAAAATTATACAAATGCTGCTGTTGTTATGTTATATTTTTCTACATGTTATCTCTGAACCTCAAGCAATTTTTTTTTGCCATGTATTAGCCTCACGATCCCCGTTTTGTCTGACTTTTTATCTTGGTACCCCCAAAATACGCAAAATCTGCAATAAATGCATCACAAACTTCAGGAAACAAAATATGCAAGAAACATTTTGTGTGTTTGAGACAGGCAGAAATCCTCTAGAATCAAAGGTAGATATTAAAGTGCATGAAAGTGCAATTTGAAACTACAATGGCTTGCCAAGGGTTCAAACTAAATACTGAATGGTCACGCAAGCGCCAGCACTCAATATATTGTAAACGGTGCCAGGTTGAATATCTGGACACAATGTTTTTAAAAGATTTAAGGGCTATGCCCTTTAAAAACTGCCCATCTAAATATAAATCAAGCAATCCAAATCTTTGATTGTTGATTATGACCCGAAGTCATCCAATACTATACAGAACATATTTCATATATTACCTGAGGGTATACCATTATCCAAGAGGTACAAAATGACAGACCGCTTTTCACTTTCTGCAAACCTTTAAAGAAATATTATAACTCAATGTGGTGTGATGACTAAAATCTCGTTAACCATATTACCCACATATGTGAAATTTTGCATATGGCTTTGCTAATGACACCATCAAAATGAAATCTGGAAGTTTTCTAACATTGGGCATCGAGAATATAGTTAGGCCGACTACTTTTGGAACGCCCTCGTATTTGCAATATCTAATGACACACTTTGATGTCTGACGTCGTGTTAAATAATTATGCTGATAGACTAATACACCATGTGAAACTGATTAACTGCTGAGCAGACCTGCATGATCAGCAACTGGGAAACACTTCCTTGTATTATGTGTGTACAGAGCCAAGATCGGTCGACGCAATATCCTGGACTAAAGTACATCATCCCTCTTTGTTCTGCTAAAGCTATAAATGGAAAGAAAACTCCAAAAGTAATGAATCTGTACATTACCTTAACACACTGGAGATCACGGTTACGGCGTTCTAATCTTGCCGTCTATACATGCATTGCTAGAATTAGAGGGGTCGGTCGGACGATGAGAAACACAGAAAATATAAATGCTGCCCCTACAAGTCGCAAGCTCTCCACTAATCAAATCGTTTGATCTGTGTCCATCTCAAGAGTTTCATCCCTTTGGTTTATTTTAACATCATGTCGGAGACACGACTGAAAGACAGTCGACCTTACCAGAGAAGAAACCGAACGGGTTATGTTTTTACTTGTTACAGGAATGTTTATGGAATGTTCCACCTAAGAACCCACGCTGATTAGGCTTTATCTTCTTCTTTAAGTGACTGCGATATGTAGAATGACATTAACGTTAGCGTTTCTTCTTCACTTGATGAATCCATGTTGCCATGTTGATACGTGAGAATCTCGCAAGTTGCATGCGACATAAAAGGTATACAAATAAAACGACTTTTGTTGTTACTACAAGTCGTGAGAACGCACCTTGTGTCCTGATTTTGTGTTGACGCAGGACACAGTGTACACAAGTACAGACAACTGTGCCATGCCTTTACATTGCAAAATATAACTTCGCCAGTTACATCACTCGTCGCCGTGAAAGGTATTACACAACATATAGGACATTGAGTCCAATAGAAATTGTTGAATCATTCACGTCCTATTAAAATGGCTCTGAGAGGAAAACTTGCTATCACTTGATGAGATTGTTTATTGTGTAATACGTATAAGGATTTGCTTTTCATTGGTTTGAATCTTCTACCAGTGGTTTGTTAGCAAGTACTGTCTTAAGAGGCGATCAAAGAAATCGGGTGATGAAGCGCTGGCATTTGTTTATTACCACACTCGATAATTTTCAGACCGAGTGCAGCGTTAAACAACAACCAAACAAAGAAACAAAACTCAGCAACAGTTCAACAATGTGACGGAAGTTCGTAAATTGCAGTGACCGGGCCACCAACTGAAGCACACTGACTGACGGTGTGAGCAAAGATACTGGCTGTCTAAGGTGATGCTGTTTGAAGTCCTGCTTGTGGATACCGAGGTTGTTTGTAGGAATGTTACTAATTTTTCGTGTTCACTGTCAGTGTCGTGTGCGGGTTTGCTGTTCATGTTTTTGTGCTGCTGTTGTCTCGGGTGTTGTTCACATTTTTTGTTGGCCTGCTCATGTTGTTCGCGTGTTTCCTTCTGATGTTGTTTGTGTTGCTGGTATGTAGTGCACTTAGTATTGTTTATTGGGCAATTCTTGTGATGTTCTTTGTGGACAACTGATATTGTTTCAGGACGTGTCTCTGATGTTGTTTATTGGGCTATTGGTGTTTGTGCTTGCTGGGGTTCTTGGGGAGGCATCTGCTGATGCTGAAATGAGAAATTGTTGTTGCTCTGTCCCTTATTATTTTCAAGCTATTCTTTTTCATGATGTTCACTCCAAACAATATCCGTCGTATGCTTTTGATGCAAATGTTGTTTGTGATATCGTTGCTGCGGTAGCTTGTTCCCTTCATCTGATGTTCAGTTCAAGTAACCACCTAACACCTACTTCCGTCATATATTACCTTCTCTATGGAGTATAAAATCTGGGTGAATATTTCAGAAGTGTTGTTATCAGTCATTCGTATTTAGTTGTTCTTGTTTAGTTGACAGATCATGATACTGAAGGATGCCTGAGGGTGAATGATGAACATAAGGAAATCAGGTGTCCAATTTCATTACATTACAATAAAATTTCCTAGATTAACCACACAAAATATATATAATGAGTTCATATGTATAGTCATGTCTACATGCCGATACGAACGACACACATAGTGAATGATGTAAAGTCAAATATATAAAAGAAAAAATGTAAAATATAATACAGAGCACTTTTGAAAACTAACTGCAACTCTGTATGTTTGCTTTGAGTAAACAGTCTTTGTTTTAGGTACCAGTTTAGGTATTGGGCAAGCATTTGCAAAAGAAGCAGCAAAACTGTCTTTGATTGGTCGGAACCAGAAGAATTTAGAGGAAGTGGTCAAGAACTGCAAGAAGGCAGGATGTTTGGTAAATGCAGACCAGTAGACAAATCTTGAGCTAATCAGGAAAAGCACACCTTGCCACAGTTCTGTACATTAAAGAATATCTCGGTTGTCCAAGGCGCCGCGTGTCACTTTGTCGTTGAAAGTCATGTATATCGAGCGTTCGTACGACAGCACACATAACCATTGGTGCGTACAATTTTAATCATCTCACAAAATGACAACAGAATCCTTAACTATCTTTCCTCAGTGGCAAATGGAGGAAAATCACATCATATTGAAGTAATGATTGATCAACTGTTTGTTTAATATGTTCTCATAAACGTGGGTGACATCACGCAGGATGCTTTCAGAAAGAGGTTCGGGAAAATAGACATTCTGGTGAGTATACTTCAGGTACTACAGAAGGGTTTGGAGGACATGTGCATCTATGCTTAGGTGAACAATGCCGGGATCACAGGTTTGAGTCCGATGACATCAACGACGAGAAAACGATGGCTGTAAACGTGGAGACACCTTTGTTTCTGACACAGTTAGTTGCACCATATTTAATTGAAACTAAAGTTACTTTCTGAATGAATGTATATGCATCACTGGTGTTGTACATGTACGCCTTTATTTAACTCTTTGAAAAAAATATAATAACAAAAAGCCCAGATCCAAACAAATTGTCCCATGATTTACACACGAAGACGACTGTTCACTGGACAATATGCAGGATGTCCTGGAAAAAGGTATTGTCACCACAAATTCTTCAGCTTTCCGTTGCAGAGAACAGGGGCTGGATTCACTAAACTTCTAAGAATTTTCTTAGTTTTTATGCTTAAGTTTCCTAAGAATTCTTAGCTGAGAATGTATCTTAAGTAGAAATCCATCATGCGACTAAGCAGAAATCTTAGCTAAGAAATTTAAAGTTTCATATCGTGGAGATAGAAAAAAGTTACGCAGACGACAATCAGAATGGAGAAGAAAACTACAAGGAAACCAAACTGGACGGCCGAGCAAACGCTGTTTTTAACACGCCTTGTTGAGGAAAACAAGGCTGTGTTACTTGGAAAGTTTAGTCCGGGCGTTACTTCTGCACGGAAGAAGGAAACCTGGACTGAATTTTGAATGCACTTTAAAATGTTATCACCTTGTATATGTAACTGTGATGTATTTGCCTCCTACAATAATTAATTTATAAATATATATTTACTTGTTAATAACAAGTTCAACGTTGAAAAATGTGCAAGTTGGAAAAGGGAGATGAATATGGCTTAAGCAAAAATCTTAGTATTAGATGGGTTGCTACCGGTATGGAAACTAAGAATTCTTAGTAGGCTTAAGAAAATTCTAAAAAGTTTAGTGAATCCGGTCCCAGGTGATCAACACAATTTCATCCCTAAACAAACGTTATGCTGCACGAGTACAATTGTGAGCATGATGTCGGCATGAGCAGGAACAGTTCACAACCTGTAATACTGAACATGAAATTCGCTGGTCATTTGAGTTCAGAATAGCCCGCACATATCACACACTAAGCAGAGTTAAAGCCGTATGACCAAACTGAGTGCTGTATGGAAAGAAAGTAATAGCGATAGAAGTGTCCTTTAATTTTAAGATTACAGACACTTAATCTACCTCATCTAAATGAATTGAACCTACTGCTTCTGTTATTTCCATATATCATGCAAAATACCTTTGAACATATTATCAACTTTCCCTCGTGGGCAGGTACCGAATGGAGGTATCTACACTATGTCGAAGGCGGTCGTGGACACATTTGCAAGATACCTTGCCCAAGGTTAGTGTGTGAAACCTTTTTGAAAACGTTGAATGGCCCAGTCATGCAAGCTGCTGTTAGGGTCTATGCCATTGTTATCATTGAAGAATCCAATAATTAGAAGTTACGGTGAACCAAATTACACACTCAGTTTATATAAATCTGTTGGAAGCAATGGGATTTGTCTGATTGTCATAAATGTATTGAACAGTGTAGAACGTAAGATTTGGCCTATAGAGGAAATGTCAGAGAAAGAAGTGTAATAAGCAGGAGACAACATTTCCTTCTATATATGTCAATGCAATCAAGTAAGTATAACAATAATTATTGAGGAGATGCCTATTAAGGTTAATGTCAATGGGACTAGCTATAGTTTTCTTTATATTCATTTGAATTCAGTTTATTGTGAGATACAATAAACTGAGTAAATTGCATAATGTATTCTATCACATCCGTTTTGATCTCTTATTGGTACTGGTTGGGCAGTTATCAAAAGCTTCTTTCTGAACTCAGTTCATCATGTCCAGTGCCTATAATGTTCATTAATATTTTCAGAGGTATTCATTTCACACTGTCCATTTCGGAATCAGTCAGAGATTATGTAGTATACAGGTATCTTACAACTAGACAATATTACCGCAATCACTCCATGCGTGGGCTATGGGGTAGCCTAGTGGTTAAAGCCTTCGCTCGTCTTGTTAGTAACACTTTCATATGAAACAAGGAATTGGAATTCAGTGTAACCATAGTTGTTTGTGGTGTCTCTTTTCACTTTCACACTAGAAAATTCGGATCGGCTGAAAAGTAGGTCATTGTCTGAATAGGTTCATGAGATTCATGTTTCGGTTTGGTGATAATTTTAGACAGTACGATTGTACTTCTATGATTCTGTGAACCGGATTGGATGAATTTTTCTGAAAACCTTTTTTTTGGGTCTGGTTTATCAGTGAGGCAGAGGATGGTTTGTCCATGTGGATATACGTCGTACACTGGCATCTTCTCTTTCTGCCTCTCCTTGTATCCCTTTCCTTTTCCGAATTTCCCCGGTTGTCTCGGTTCACAGAATCACAGAAGTACAATCGTACTGTCTAAAATAATCACCAAACCGAAACATGAATCTCATGAACCTATTCAGACAATGACCTACTTTTCAGCCGATCCGAATTTTCTCGTGTGAAAGTGAAAAGAGACACCACAAACAACTATGGTTACACTGAATTCCAATTCCTTGTTTCATATGAAAGAGTTACTTACAAGTTAATTTTAATTTCAAACTTTAATAACATCGCATTTCTATATTAAATGTCGAGGTGTAGGCAGCATGAAATCAACTAAGACGTCACAGACTGCCCCTGTTTGATGAGGTCGTAAAATGATTCACAAGTCATTTGGCTCACTGGTTACACCTGCTATGTGTTCTTTGCGCTTATTCAGTGTAGTTTTGTAACGCACAATGTGATTGATATAATATCAGGTCTGTACCAGACCGCCAAACGTTTCTAGCCGCAGAGCCTCGTTTTGAGATTTCCACGATTTCCAGATTTCCGTTTGTCATGTACGACAGAGCGCGTTGCACGACGTGTTTGCAAGGATTAGAAGGAGCGTAGTGTTGCAATATACAAGTGGTTAGATATATCAAATAATTTTGATTAATATCTATATATCCAGTTGAATGAATTGGTCTCAACATTCTGGACTGGTTATTGTACTAAGTTGCGAAATAGGACGGAACCCTGTCAGCAGGAAACGAGACTGTTTTGTAATCAATGTTTTGACTTGATCTCGCCAGCCATTGACTCCCGCCTCTCCCATCATGACAGGTTTATGTGACATGAACATTACATACCAAAGGAGAAACATTTAACGTTACGGTAACTCGGCTGTTACTGGAAGCCCAATAATGTTAAAAGCATCATTATTGCTTGGACATGGTTACACAATGAATGAAATGACTTAAGTTGATGCCACATGACTATAATTACTTAGTTTGACCTTATCTCTAATGTTCCCCAGTAACCCAAACCCAAAATTCCATCGTCGATAAATACCTGTCCGGGACGACCTCCCAGGAATGAATCACTAACAGCGATAATACGGGTGCGCGAGACAGGTCGAGGTCAGCCTGCCCTAGCCGACAACTTTATTCAGTGAGAAGCCAAAAATACACATTGGGATACTTGGGCGAAGCACTTGCGCAATGAGAAATTCGCTCAACACTTCGGTTAGATATTAAGTTACAATGAGTTACAATGCACACACACACCATTAATATGAAAGTATGCCAAATACATTTAAAACGTCTACAACCCAAGTGATATGTCATTTAGCCCAAGTATTGAAGAGTGTCGTTGAACAAATATCTTGAGTAGATAGTGTCAGGCTGACTTCATGTCAGGTGCAGGTTTATCATAACAGAAATTCGATGGTTATAGATTTAGCATGGATGACATATCCAATAAGATAAAAATCCCTTGCTTGTCATAAGAGGCGCCTAACGGGAATCGGGTGATAAATGTCATCGAATCCCAAATAGGTAGATCGATGCTCATGATGGCATATACTGGATTGATTGGTCGAGAGATCATTTACTGAAAACTGGCATATAACTGCAATATTGCAGAGTAAAACAAAAAACACACAAAACAAGAAATATGTTTACTGATACGCATGAGGTGATCAGACAGGCTGATTATCATGGCTTGGCTGATTACATGACATCTTTTCCAAAGGGGGATCGGTGCTTATGCCCCCATGCACTAGTTTACCTGTTTCTTTCAGATTGCCTTACGGGACATACCTTCAAATATTAGTTTCTAACTCCACCTCGTCAGTCCATCTGAGGCACACACGTTTTCACAGCTAATGGGATCCGGTGTTAACTTATCACGGGTCAGAAAACGTCAGGTGTATATATACCATGAATAACAGAAAGTCGGGTGTAGATATACCATGAGTAACAGAAAGTCGGGTGTAGGTATATCATGGTAACAGAAAGTCCTCTGTAGATAAGCCATGGGTAACAGAAAGTCAGGTGTAGATATACCATGGGTAACAGAAAGTCGGGTGTTGATATTCCATGGATAACAGAATGTCAGCTGTAGATATTCCATGAGTAACAGAAAGTCGGGTGTAGAATACCATGGATAACAGAAAGTCGTGTTTAGATATACCATGAGTAACAGGAAGTCGGGTGTAGATATATCATGAGTAAGAGAAAGTCAGGTGCAGATATACCATGGGTAACAGAAGGTCGGGTGTAGATATTCCATGGATAACAGAATGTCAGCTGTAGATATTCCATGAGTAACAGAAAGTCGGGTGTAGAATACCATGGATAACAGAAAGTCGTGTTTAGATATACCATGAGTAACAGGAAGTCGGGTGTAGATATACCATGAGTAACAGAAAGTCAGGTGCAGATATACCATGGGTAACAGAACGTCGGGTGTAGATATACCATGGGTAACAGAATGTCTTGTGTAGGTATACCACGAGTAACAGAAAGTGGGATGTAGATATACCATAGGTAATAGAAAGTTGGATGTAGATATTCCATGGGTAACAGAAAGTTGGGTATCAATATTCCATGAATAACAGAAAATCAGGTGTAGATATAACATGGGTAACAGAAAGTAGGATGTTGATGCGCCATGAGTAACAGGAAGTCGGGTGTAGATATACCATGGGTAACAGAAAGTAGGATGTTGATGCGCCATGAGTAACAGAAAGTCGGGTGTAGATATACCATGGGTAATAGAAAGTCGTTTTTAGATATACCATGAGTAACAGGAAGTCGGGTGTAGATATACCACGAGTAACAGAAAGTCGTGTTTAGATATACCACGTGTAACAGAAAGTAGGTTGTATATATACCATGAGTAACAGAAAGTCAGGTGTAGATATACCATGGGTAACAGAAAGTAGGATGTTGATGCGCCATGAGTAACAGAAAGTCGGTTGTAGATATACCATGGGTAACAGAAAGTGGGGTGTAGATATACCATGGGTAACAGAAAGTCGGGTGTTGATATACCATTGGTAACAGAAAGTCGGGTGTAGATATACCATGGGTAACAGAAAGTCGGGTGTAGATATTCCATTGATAACAGAATGTCAGATGTAGATAGTCCATGAGTAACAGAAAGTAGGATGTTGATGCGCCATGGGTAACAGAAAGTCGGTTGTAGATATACCATGAGTAACAGAAAGTGGGGTGTAGATATACCATGGGTAACAGAAAGTCTTGTGTAGATATACCATGGGTAACAGAAAATCGGGTGTAGATATACCATGGGTGACAGAAAGTCGGGTGTAGATATTCCATGGATAACAGCATGTCAGATGTAGAGAGTCCATGAGTAACAGGAAGTCGGGTGTAGATATACCATGGGTAACAGAAAGTAGGATGTTGATGCGCCAGGAGTAACAGAAAGTCGGTTGTAGATATACCATGAGTAACAGAAAGTGGGGTGTAGATATACCATGGGTAGCAGAATGTCTTGTGTAGGTAAACTATGAGTAACAGAAAGTCGGGTGTAGATATAACATAAGTAACAGAGAGTCGGGTGTAGATATACCACGAGTAACAGAAAGTCGGGTGTAGATATACCATCGGTAACAGAAAGTCGGGTGTAGATATACCATGAATAACAGATAAAAATGTGGACAAACAGGTGGATTATTGTTAATGAATATACAAAGTCACAATAGGTTGACTTATTGTCCTTAAATGCAATATCTAGAATGCATCATCTCTGTGTGAGCAATGTAAGCTGTAAACGGAAAAGACGCCAATCTGTACATAGCAGTTGAAGGGAGGATTTGTCCTTGATGATTACAAAACTGCAAGTCATAGTGATGTCGTTTCAGTCTTGCCGACATTGAATAGACGTGCACTGCTGAGAAGGAGGTTATTGTGTGTATCGGGACGAAGAGCGGATATTCCTCACGAGGATCCCCCACAGGCTTCAGAGATGCAGTGACAAGAAGTTTACACGCGTGCTAATTTGTTTACATCTGATGCATGCGGAGGTATTGACAAGGCAAGGGAGGCTACTCCTGTCTGTCTCACAGTCCCTGAACCACAACATTTTCCCTACTGCCGAGCCCTCACTGCAATGCTAAAGCCCCGAATGAAGCACTTCTAGATTTGTCTAGGTCATTAATCTCCCAACTCACTGGGGCTCCTTTTAAATTTAAATGATTGTATTTATAAACACTGTCAGGTTTACAGATAACTGCAGCCAAGATCTTCAACCTCCGTTGGGGATAAGGAGTTAGAGGACTTGAAACAATGTAAATATAGAGCTCGTGGAGCTCACAGCTATTTTGATCCGAGTCTGGATGTATTTAGAGCTTTGAGGATTAGTTTTAAGAATGTATTTAAAGCTAAAGGTAGGATTATTTCAGTAAGCAGAAGGAGAAGCTAGTTGAAGCTGGCAAGGATTCAAAACTCTTCTGGACAAATCTTTAAAAATGCAATAGTTTTGATGGTATTTGACATTCAATTTCTAATGGGTAGTGGATCGAGCATTTCATGTCACGTCTATGTATCAAAGATACATGTCACCCTATTCCGGTAGAGACATCCTGATGTCGATTTTTCCCCAGATATGTTAGTAGGTCTTAATCACCCAAATACTGAGCAGGAAGGTTTATCCCATAGCATCAGTGCAGCACATAATCAATCTCCTGGGCACAGATGCTGTAGCTACCGAGTTTTTGAAGGCTTGTAGACACCTTATTGTTCAATATTTTACTCAGCTTTCATATTGTATTTTTGATGGGAGGTAGGTTTCCCAACTCTTGGCGTGATAGTATCGTTTGCCCTTTATTTAAGCCAGGTTTTAAAAAGTGATCCAAACACTTATAGAGGCATTTCACATATAGATTCCACTTGTAAGATATTTATGTCTAATATGAATAGCCGCCTTCATGTATGGTGAGATGTACATATTATCATTAGTAAATCATAAGCTGGTTTTAGGGATAATTACTCTCTCATTCATCACATAGTTTCCTTGCAGTCCTCAGTTCAGAAATACATTAGAAAAGGGTGGAAGAATTTACTGCTTGTTTATAGACTTCTCTAAGTTAGTTGATGCTTTAAAACATGATGTACTTTTACAGTCTCTATATGAGGCTGGCATTATGGGTACGGTTCTTTCAATTATACCATCTATGTTTAACTGCTTATCTGCTTGTCTTAGAACACCAACTGGTTTACCAAAAATGTTTTCATGTAATAATGACAGTCGCCAAGGATGTGTATTAAGTCCACAAAGTTTTATCATTTTTAAATACAAGCTATGTACTATGATGGAACGTGATGATGGGCGAGGTATAACAGTTACATCATCTATGAATAATAGTTGTTCACTCATGTTTGCTGATGATGTCTCAGGTATATATGATACTTGTGTACTGCTGCAAAGAAAAAATACTGTGACCGAATCAATTTGTGAACAAAATGGTATGAATGTGAACTTAAAGAAAACTAAAATTATCTTTTTAAAAATGGTGGCCCTTTGAGGTCTTAAGAAATATGGTTTTATGATGGTATAAGGCCTATAAGGCAATATTTTCTGTCAATAATTTTCAAAGGAAATTAGGTATTTTTAATTGTGCATATTTATTTAAGATATATGGTTGTATGATCACACTTATACTATGCTATGGATCAGAAATTTGGGTCACTTCATATTGCAATACCATTGAATCTGTCCACATAAAACTTTCTTCAAATACATTAAATGTTGGAAAATCTGCTTGTAACATTCTGGTTTCAGGTGAATATGAAATAGTACCTTTGCAATTTGTATATATGACTAGGATAATAAATATTGGTGTAGATACTGTATATGCCCAATAATAAGTTATCAATTCAATGTGATTTTATGCTTTTATCTTTAGAAAATGTAGGTCGCAGTTCATGGACGACAAGGACAAAAAGTTTCTATTTCTGCATGGATTTGGCCTTGTCTGAATTAGTCAGGAAATTCAGCATCAACAGCTTTTGACAATGTTTTCAAGCAAAGATTGTATGATAATTCAATCGTGGTCTGGTCTATATAGGCAAACCGTAAATGTTTTATTATAGCAAATCATCTATTAGGGACCTTCCTCAATATCCTAAGATTTTTTTTTTCAAAATTGAGATGTTTAAGTTAGAACTTGAAACCGGTAGATGTGAAAATTTTATTTTTGCAGAGAGGTATTTCTAATCATGTAAATCCAAGAGCATTCTTATAGTTGAAGATGAATAGCATGTGTTTTATGCTTGTGAAACATATTCTGTGTACAGAAGGGAATACAAATGTAATGTTGTTGTTGGTGCTGTTTGCTATCATGGTGCTTCTGGTTTCGTTTGTGGGTCTTCCCCTGGTTAGTGGCGCTGGTCACATTCTTTTGTGTACAGCTTGTTTTTATTCCAGGTCCTGTTTCTGATGTTGTTTATGGGGCTGTTGGTGTTTGTTTGATTGTGCTTGAGTTCTTTATGAGGCTTCTCTGATGTGTATTTAGCCGGTGACGTTGTTTGGTTGATGGTGAGGTGTCTGATGATGTTGTTTGCGAGACTGAGATGACGTCGTGGCCTTTTCATAATGTCTGACGTTCATTCCAAATAATTACACTGAATTGCTGTTGCTGTGGGGCTTCTTTGTCCGGCTGCTGCCAGTGCTGACACTGTCATTCTTGTGATATTCCTACAGCTGTTCCTTTCGGCTGCCTGACATTCTTTTCATGTAACTACCTATCATCTATGTCCTTACCTTTTGACTGTAAGAACTGGGTGAGCATTGTTCCAATGTATTAAAACTGAATGTTGTTATTAGTCAGTCGTGTTTTCACCAAGATATTGAAGGAAGCCAGAATGTTGAATATGGCATTGACATATGCCATTACATTCATTGAAATTAACAAGTTTCATAAAAACTATGTACATGTATTCATAGATCTCTGATAACAATTATGTATATAAGGATAGTTGGTATTGATAACTGATGTAATTAATACAATAAATGACAAACATGCTCAAGTAAAACAATAAAAAAGAACACATTCCAGAATCTTTGTTTCAGGTTCCAGCTCAGGAATTGGGGCAGGAATTGCTATAGCTTTCTCGAAAGAAGGAGCTAAGCTGTCCTTGACGGGTAGGAACCAGAAGAATTTGGAGGAAGTGGTCAAAAACTGCAAGAAGGCGGGCTGCCAGGTGAGTAGAAAGCAATAGTGATATCAGGATGTGATCAAACTCACCTGTCACTATTCCATACATAAAATCATAGCTCAAGTTCTCCAAGGCGCCGCGATTCATTTAGCCTATGAAGGCGATCTGCAAATAGAAATTGGTTCAGTTTCCAATCATTTCACAAAAGTAGTGCCCCAAACAATCATTAACTATCCTTCCTCAGTGACAAATCGACGAAAATCACATCGTATGGGAGTAATGATTTATCCGCTTGGTCATCATTCTATTCTAGGATGTCCTCATAAATGTGGGTGACATTACACAGGATGCTTTCAGAAGGACTCTCGTGGAGTCAACCAAGAAGAAGTTCGGGAAAATAGACATTCTGGTGAGTACACTTCGTTTACGGCAGAAGAAAATATATCCATTGCGAGTGATTGCGTGGCATTTGATTGGTTCACAAAGAATGTTTAACGTTTATATTTCCATGAAGCTAAAAAAGTGGACCATTCGCGAGACGTGTTCGACTACCAACGTATCTGGCCAGGATATGCAAAGATTCTAGTGTAAACAAAGTCAGAAAATTTCAGCTGATTTTAATTTCAGTAATTTTGTCACACGAAAAATTATTCCATCAATTAAAGTATACATTACTCTCACAAGTAAACGTATTTGCCCGATTGCAGTGTCGGTCGTCTGCTAACGCGTACCAATGACGGATGCAAGAAGTGTCTGCGGCTACGTTCATTTAGAACAGCTTGAGATGATTTGCAATGCTCTGAGTTAAGGAACTATAGATTTTCAATCTGAAGACCGAAGCGTCGGGAGGATTTACGATACAATCAACGATCGCTGTTTCGAGAATCTTGGATGTCGAACATGAACCACCAAAACTACACCCCCTAGAATAAAGTAGAAAGTAACTGAAAATGATCGAAAAGATTTCCAGGACTATCGTCATTCCACGGCAGCTTATGAGAACATCCCATAAGCTCATCACATGAGCATTTAGGTCCCTATCAATTTATTCTTGTTTTGATTTGGAGTACTTGAGCTTTACCCCATCAAATGAACGTTATATCATGACTTTCTACATTAGATTTGGGCTTTACACATGATTGTACACATGGGGAATCCGAGCAGACGCTTCAACCACTAGTTTAAACTACAGTCGAAAGATGCGTTTTAAGAGATGGAGTGGTTTGTGTTCAATAGGTGGATAACGTGCAACAGTTATTTTTCTCCGAGTAGATCGTAGATCATATTATAAGTCACTGGATTGTCTGGACTCGAGTGAGTGAGTGAGTTAAGATTTCAAGACAAATCGGCAGTATTTCTGCCATATCATGACTCAAACAAGTTATACATTCATAATACATAACATTAAGTTAATATATAAACCAATGAAGAACAGTACAAACAACTAAAATAGCACATATATAGATGTAAAACTTTAACTATTTAGACAATACAACATAAAAAGGCAACCAACAGCAGAAGGTAGATCACCATACTATGGACTACAGTACTTACTCCTGCATGATTTACTCCAGCCCGTCACATGTTAGCAATTGTAGACAAATCTGGACTACATATTTACAGATTATTATTATTGATAACAGAGAGTATAGTTAAATCAGAACACAAACAAACAGGTTGCACCATGAGTCTATGTTTAGGTGAACAAACAAACAAATTGTATTATATCTATGTTTAGGTGAACAATGCCGGGATAGCAAGCATGTGTACGCTGCAATCAGCTACCAAAGATGTGTACGACACAACGATGGCTGTAAACTTGGAGGCACCTTTGTTTTTGACGCAGTTAGTTGCACCGCATTTGATTGAAAGCAAAGGTACTAGATGAACGTGAACGAAATAATCCTCTAGATATACACTCATAAGTAATTGTTCACTGGATATCCTGGGAAATGTGAGCTTTGCCATAACTTGGTCAGTTCCTCGTTTCAGAGAAAACATTGTACGTCATATGGAACATAGGAAATCTAATACCTGTATGGCGATTACCGATAAGATGTTAAAGTGAAACACATACTTTCTCCCGGAAGATGTTATGTGAGCATAGTCACTAGTTTTTAGGCTAAACATATATCTTTTTTTTCAGGAAACGTGATCAATACTTCAACCGCCGGCACGGGTACAATTGTGAGTGTGATGTCAGCAAATACAGGAATAATTCACAACTGTAAACCTGAACTTCTTGAAACATCCCTTGGCCATTTGAGTTCAGAATAGGCCACACTTACCACACACTAAGCCGAGTGCCGTGTGAGTTAAAAAAATATTATTTGTGGCGACATAAGATTAGTCCCCTTTCAAGTTCAGAAACACTTAGTTTATCCACCATTTTCGATATCCATATGAAAGAATTGAACTGGCTGGTTCAGTTATTTTCATATTATATCATTCAAGGACGTTTCTACATATGATATGTGCAGGCTCCGGGTGGCGGTATCTACGTTATGTCGAAGGTGGCCCTAGACACATTTACATGATACCTTGCTCAAGGTTAGTATGCAACCTTTTTGCCACAGTTGGGTGCCTCACTCAAGTTAGCTACGGCAATTTGCTGTGCAATATCAAAGTACCGGTAACGCAATTACTCACTCAATATAAATCACATAAATTTATTAGAAGCAAAGCCATTTATCAGAGATTTCGTGAACACATAAGAATGTAAGAGGTGCAACGCGTGGTAATACATATTGCCTTATAATAGACATTGACCTAGTGATATTTTCCTGTGGCAGAGGGAAAAGATCATGAAATCCTCCTAAGCGTGGTTAAGCAGCAAACAACATACAAACTTTCTTTGCACAGAATTGGCATCAAAGGGGGTACGTGTCAATGCAATAAAGTAAGTACACAACAACAACAACAACAACAACAATTGATGTTGAAGATATGGCTGCTAAATATCGATGGAATATGGCTTATGTTAATTTGAGTTCAGTTTAAAATGAGATTCTATAAGCATCATGTCTTCTTTAAAATGGGATTCTGGATTTATTCACAGAAGAATACAATGTAATACGTACGCAGGTATCTCACAAGGTTTACATCGCACTCACATATACAAGTTGTAGAACATCGAAACCGATTTTAGCAGATCAGCACGTGTCACAGCAGATGTATAAGACATTGAGAAGGGAAGTGTGGTACAAGATCTTTGCAAGTGAATATCACATCCATCATATAAGGTTTTCTGTATCAGAAAATCGTCGATCTTATAAGTTGTGTTGCACGTTCTGGGTTATTGATGATTATGTAATGCTTGGTTTCCTGCTATTAGTCCATATACGTGATTATTGTGAATGCTGCTTATGACACATTGTGACTATTCTTTTCAATTTACTTTCTTTATTCGATCCGGGAAGATCCGGGGTTAGAATTGGTCTTCAGTAACCCATGCTTGTCGTAAGACTCGACTTACGGGATCAGGCGGGGAGGCTCGCTGACTTGGTTGACACATGTCATCGGTTCCCAGTTGCGTAGATCGATGGTCATGCTGTTGATGATTGGATTGTCTGGTCCAAACTCGATTATTTACAGACCACGATCACCATATATAGCTGGAATAATACTAAGTGCGGCTTAAAACTAAACTCATTCACTCCCTTACTTTCTTTATTCGCTGTTAGTGCTGTGTTCGTTTTAATAGCTGTTTTCACTCTGTTTTTTTTCTCGTTGTTTCAGTCCGGGTTTTGTACCAAGTCAGTTGATTTCAAAGATGACAACTAAAGAACAAGCTGCTGAGGTAAGTACGTTCAACTCACCAAATCCGCCGTGGACACCTGTGTAATTGACAACATGAGCAACTTCACGCCCTTAGTACGAACCTGACAACCCGATACTTTTCCTGCAGCAAACACTACTGGAAGGTTAATAGACTGGTATCAGTGTAGTTAAAGCACGTAAAGCACTCTCTGATTGTAGCTCATATACCTTATTTTTTCACTCATTCATTCACGCTCTCGTTTTCAGTTGGAGAACACCATGATAAAAGTGACGCCACTTGGTCGAGCGGCTACCCCAGAAGAAATGGGTCACATTGTGGCCTTCCTAGCCTCAGATAAAGCAGGCTTTGTAACTGGAGAATGTTTTAGAGCCGATGGTGGTTTTACAATGACCACACCAGCCCTTGGGTGAATATGTTGATGGACGCAAGAGCCGCACCTGCCTCCACCATTAGAAGGTTGTGTAAAGAACACTCGAAAGTGTAACAAATACATTCCCCTACTCTACAAATGCCAGTGAAACTTGATAAGTTACTTATATTTATCGATGATTCAATGGCATGAAAGAGGAATAATTTTTAAATTCATTCCAAACCGTCGGCTTAAAAATTCTGAAATAATTCTGAATTATTACTTTGTTGTTTAACGCCACACTCAGTTCAGCACTATTTCAGTAGCAGCCTGTGAGTAATACAGTCTGGACCAGACAATCCAGTGATCAACATCATAAGCATCGATCTATGCATTTGGGATACGATTACATGAACTATTACTAATATGAATACAATGTCTTTAAAGAAATTAAGCAAGATTGTGTCACGTGTGGTTAGATAAATTAACTGAAAAATAAATAGTTATTATATTTTCAGCCACCAGTAAATTAGCGATACACAGGAGTTTCGTCGATGAAATCACTGTTAGACAGGAATATGTGAACCATCTTGTTTGGTTGGTACACTATTCTCTGCACACACAAACACATTTGGTGCTCCAACACAACGCCTTGTCTCGGCTCTACTGGCATGGTGGGCGAGCTGTCTAAGGCGCAAGGCTAGTGTTCCAGCGAGCTTGAGGTGCCTGGTGCAAAAACATTGGAGTCAATTTTCTGTGCAGACTCTTTCAATGCTGTCACAACCCCTAGTGTACAGTACACAACCCTGTGCACTTAAAAGAACCCACGAATCTATTGGTATATCATCAGATGAATACCTGCAAACACCTAGTTGCGGGTACAGCAACGTGCAGTGAACTTGGACAAAGTACTGTGACTGTGTCCCAGTCCACCCCGATGTGAATCGTACCTCGTGAGGATGGGAAAGCCGCAATAACTTGGTGCGCCTAGTGGCTGCAAGAGTTGTATGCTCTCCGAGGAGTTGAGATTGATAATACGATGTGATGTTCAGATTGACATCCAATGATCGAGGGAAACAAAGCGCTATGAGCGTGAATGTAGATGGGATGGACTATATATAAATACCCACATCCTATAGACCATAGGAACGGCAAGATGTATATACGTCAACTTCTTTATTGTGAATAACACGACGTCACGGAGTGTACGCTAGCATCTTCGTCAGAGGTGCAAGCATACACTCCGAAACGTCGTGTTATTCACAATATAGTAGGCCATTCCAAGCGATGATTTAGAGATTCTACGTGCGCTTTCCGACATTATGCGTATATCCCAGACGTGATCTGAAGATAATTTGGTTTGATCGACAGAGGGTGATTTTGAACGAAAGTTACGGCAAGATAAATTGTTGAATGTATACTACACACAAAAAGTATGGGAACATCCTAACATTTGATAGTCATTTATAAACTTAAACGTGGTAAAGTCATTTATACTCTAAGGTAAATGCAACTTTTTGTGTGCTGCATGGGCACTTTAAACGACATGCTGGAACATGAAGTGAAGCAACTGATTCAATATTCGTTGAGTTTAAGTGAAATTAAACATTGTCAAAATCAGCGAAAAACAAGGGTCTGAAACACACCAGCACCAAGTCTGTCTTCCACATGCACTTGGCTGTTCTGTTTGGGCGTTTGAATCAAACATGGTGCTGGTGTGTTTCAGCTTTAATTTTTATTTCTGCATTTGCCAGAAGTGGTGGGGAGAGTGGAAGTATGGAGTGGTTTCGTTTGGAATTTGTTTTCTTTTTCTATTATTTCTATGTGTTATTGTTTTTGTAATAACACAAACTGGTTACGTGGGGTAATACGACCAAGACAGGCAGGTTTTATTAAATATATCTTCGACTTTGAAGATTTTTGTGTTATTCATCAGCTTAGGAGTGTTGGTAGTGTTAAGTGTCTGTTGTTCGGGCTGTGTGCTCGTGTGTTTCTGTCCCACTGCATTGTATGCATTTGCCTAACTCTGTCAATTGGAATAGCTTTGTTACTATCATCCATGGTATACCTACATCTTGATGTTCTGTCAATGGAATATCTGCACCCGACATTTGTCAACCTTTGTATAGCTGAATCAACATTCTGCTAAATCAACACAACTCCATCAACACAAGAGGTAATGTCTGCCTGAGTCAATCTACAGCCGACTTAATATCTGCCTGTGTCACATTCACATCCTGAAACAAAAATATGTCTTTATCCCTAAAGCAACTGTCACATATAATATCTAAAGGACGAAAACAGGAACATACCAGGTTTTAAGATTTAACATCTTATGTGTATCATTTTAAATATTTGTTTATATGTTTCATACGATGTGTGATAAGCACTCAATATGTTTAGATCATTGCATCAAGACGTACAATCCTTTCTCTGAAACGAGGAACGATTACAGGATGACCGACGGGCACAGCTACAGGAACAACAAGTGATCATCGAGGATGACCTTGCCCTCATCAGGGAGCGAGAAGAGAGGATTCGACAGCTTGAGTCTGACATCCTTGATGTTAATGAGAAAAATCTAGAGGCAGTGATAGCTTTTAAGAAACTTCAGAAATCAGTGTTTTTGAAAATATACTACCCATCAAAAGTTTAGACTCACTAGTGTAAATGTAGTCACTAACTTCAGTCAACTGTTCTTAACTTAATTTTGCAAAATATTCCATTCAGTTTAAAGGTACTGCTTACACATGAACTAATGTATTGTAAAACAAATTCGTAACGTAATTAGATTATTGTCATGAGTTCGGTAAATGATGAAAATCAGTGATGATTGGCGAATTTGTAACCAAATTTTACACCAAAACGCAGCTGTTCACATGGACAATATTTGCACATGCTTTTTACCAATTTGATGCATGATCCTCGTACAATTCATCTGCATAAAGTTTTCTGTTGGTTCCCCCAAGTTAGTGGAGAAATTCATCTTCGATGTAACCATTTATATACATAACATATAGTGAGTGCTTTAGGTGAGTCTCAACGTATGATTTGTAGTATAATTACAGATGTTAAACCCCTTATACCCATGGTAGCTAACTACACTCACTCACGCTGATTGCATCGGGCTTGACTCTGTGATCCCAGGATTGTTCACGTAAACATAGACAAATGATAACACAGTTGTTTGTGGACTTATTTACCCATGGTAAAACTAACCACACACACTCACAAGAGAGTAACTTTAGTTTCAATCAAATACGGTGCAATTAACTGTGTCAAAAACACAGGTGCCTCTACGTTTACGTCCATGACGCTCTCGTACAGCTGTTTGGTCGCTGATGGCAGTGGGCTTATCGTTCCAGTCTCAGCTCCATGTTCTGAGACCAATGTGATAATTGATAACATGAGCATTCAATGACCGTCCGATATCGTAAGCTTCCTCATACGACTACTATGGTGTAACAGAACTGTGTTGTAGGCTGTTGTGTTTGGACGTTTGAATCAAACATGGTGCTGGTTTGTTTCAGCACCCTTGGTTTTCGCTGTTTTTGACAATGCTTTATTTCACTCAGACTCAACAAATATTGAAACCTGGTGCTTCACTGCATGTTCCAACATATCGTTTAAAGTGTCCATTAAGCACACAAAACGTTGCATTTACCTTAGAGTCTAAATGACCTCATCAGGTTTAAATTTATACATGACTATCAAATTTTAGAGTGTGTCCATACTTTTTGTTAGCAGTATTTTTACATATGCATGGTAAAACCCATTCTACGAAACAACCCAGACAAATACAGGTTGTCTAATTCAGATTTCCCGCGTGATGCGTGGATTATGTAAACATATTATATACAGAAAGTACAAGGGATCGGGGACTAACCCTCTGAACGTAAAAACGTGGTGCGTGTTGGGCGAGCTGTGACCGGCTGTAAAATCCTTGGAGTTAACTTTGTGTGCAGACTCTTTCAGTGTTGTCACAGCCCCTAGTGTACAGTACACAGCACGTGCAAACACCTAGTTGCGGGTACAGCAACGTGCAGTAAAACCTAGACAAAGTACTTTGGCTAAGTGTCCCAGTCCATCCAGCTACGAATGGGCACCTCGTAAGGATGGGGAAGCCACATTAACTTGGTGCGCCTACTGGCTGCACGAGTTTATGATCCTCAGGGAGTTGAGATTGAAATGCGATGTGCCGTTGAGAGTGACATCCAATGATCGAGGGAAACAAAGCCCTTTGAGCGTGCATGTAGATGGGATGGACTATATATAAATACCCACATAATAATATACCTCGATGAAGTTTTCAATAAATATTTTCATCACAAACAACTATTTGAAACTGACACAGAGGAAGACTGACAATAATGGAGGCATATCAAACAAGATATAGTACAAAATGTACATTCTGATAAAACCGCTAGATGTACATATTAAAATCTAATGAAACTTTCGTGATCACTCAAATCTGCAATACTATTTTCACATTGATCTGTAATTATGCTTACTCTTGAAAGATCGTCGCTTCTACTATCTGCATGGAGTATATGCGTACAGATTTTCTAATACCTTCAAAATAGTACAGAGGAGTATTGGGATTTTATGTTTCCATGCTTAATTTGAAATTTAATAATGAAATACAAATTCATACTTCTGAACATAGCTTGTTTCACATTCCGTTGGGAAAAAACACGGACCAGAAAGATGTATTCTTCGTATTTAAGTGTACCCAGAGAGTAGATCAGTTTCGAGGTTTTAAAAACAACATCCAAGGTTTTGGATACATGGGAAGACCATTTGCCATTCGATGACTGTATTATCCTCTATATGTTTATGGATTATGAAATATCACCTATACGTTTACTCAGTCAGTTACCTATCTGTGATGTTTGTTTAACGACCGCCATATAGCTGGAAAATCACCTATACGTTAACCCAGTCATTTACCTATCTAAGATGTTTGTCTAACGACCGCCATATAGCTGGAATATCACCTATAGGTTTACCCAGTCATTTTCCTATCTGTGATGTTTGTCTAACGACCGCCATATAGCTGGAATATCACCTATAGGTTCACCCAGTCAGTTACCTATCTGTGATGTTTGTCTAACGACCGCCATATAGCTGGAATATCACCTATACGTTTACCCAGTCATTTACCTATCTGTGATGTTTGTCTAACGACCGCCATATAGCTGGAATATCACCTATAGGTTTACCCAGTCATTTACCTATCTGTGATGTTTGTCTTACGACCGCCATATAGCTGGAATATCACCTATACGTTTACCCAGTCATTTACCTATCTGTGATGTTTGTCTAACGACCGCCATATAGCTGGAATATCACCTATACGTTTACCCAGTCATTTACCTATCTAAGATGTTTGTCTAACGACCGCCATATAGCTGGAATATCACCTATACGTTTACCCAGTCATTTACCTATCTGTGATGTTTGTCTAACAACCGCCATATAGCTGGAATATCACCTTTACGTTTACCGAGTCATTTACCTAACCGTGATGTTTGTCTAACGACCGTCATATAGCTGGAATATCACCTATACGTTTACCCAGTCAGTTGCCTATCTTTGATGTTTGCTTAACGACCGCCATATAGCTGGAATATCGCTGAGTGAGGCGTAAATCTAAACTCGCTCGCTCACTCACCCAGGAGTTTTCAATTCTGTTAAGGTTTTCAAATTAGCAGTTTAGATCACGAGCAATGTCCTTCACATGAATGAACAGAAGTGGTATAAACACTGTTCCCGGATTCCTGGTAATGTGGATTCTTTTCTCAGCCTGCTACCATTTGTCAAGGAATAAAAATCATCAAATAACTGTGTAATTGTCAAGTAATTACATATTGCCTTCACAGTGTATTATTATAATTAAGAAAAACGGTTCCCTATACCTCTATGGTTAAGGTTATAAAGTACAGTTTTGCCCTAAACTATTATAGTTAAAGCAAGAGGAGAGTTGCCAAATTTAATGTAACCGACGATTAATTAGTCAGAAAACAAACAGAACAGTGACGGTGTTGGTGAATCCTCGTTCAGGGTTAACTGACGCGCTGTCCTATTGACGTGTCATGACCCCCTACTTTAAGACGCACGTTGCCTGGAAATCAAATGATAGACAATGTGAAGTGAAGACGGTTTACGTTCGAGTTCAATGTCTTCTCTAAATTATTTATATTACATCTGTGATAATTGTATACCGTACTGGGAAAAGTGAACGTCGCATTTCGGTTACCAACGTAAACGGAGAGCAGTAAAACCAGATGTAGCTGACAAGTCACGCGACATTCCACGGATGCATTGTGGGACTGTGGACATAGGTTTATCAAGCGAACCGTGTTCTGACACTTTTTAATTGTGAGTCGCACTCGAACATTTTTTCTATCGAAACGGTTGAACGTAATGTTTCCACCAGTGATGTTAGAAGAGGAGTGAAGCAACTGCAAACCAAACTTTTGATCTTTTAGCATCTTAGAACAAATCACAGCATAATTGAAATCAGATCTGCAAAGCGTAAGGTGGATATTCAGATTGAGAACTCTTGTTCAGTACTGTATTTCAATTTGGTTGTTTATTGTTTAACGCGACACTCAGCAATATTCCAGGTAGATGATGATAGTCTGTTTATAATCGCGTCAGGGCCAGACAGTCCAGTGATTGAAATCATCTGTTGCTGGTGAACTGTATTCGTCCCTACTCGTGTCTTACAGACCAGTCTCTCCGGGGATACACACACACACACACACACACACCCACACATACACTCACACACTGTAGATCCTAACACAACTTACACCATAGAAAATTTCCTCCATGATAGCGCATCTTTACCCCAGTGTCATGGCAACAGGAATTGACTGACACAGCAAACCTGTTTCCTCGAATTACATTTTCACATTATTTCACGACTATGGGTTGTTTTAATATTATCTCCAGGGCATTACCCGGCGAAATCCTATACAGCTATGTGCATTCTTGTGTGTACTAGTGAACAATAGGAGTCACTACACTCTTCAGTTGTATCTGTGTAGCCTTGACACCAAAACCTGATTCAGCACCAACGCCCTGAATTAGTGTCTGCACAGGACGTCGACCCTTGAGTGAAATGTCACGGTTCAATTAAGAAAAAGGTCGACGTCCTGTTCATTTGACTTACACCAATTAACATGAGATTTCAAAGGACAAAGAAATAATCCAGTGTTTTCACAAGGATAATCCGGATTATTCGGTTGAGAGCACAGACAACAGGAGAAAATAATTATATTTCGTCCATTATATTTCGGATACAAAATCATCCAACATGAAGTTGGGAAGATGCAGCATCTGATAATCTCTGGTTCATCTGAATGATAATCAAACCTGATTTATTATTTCATTTTACACTTTCTTTTACTATGGCTATATATAATTTGCTTAGAATAGCTAACAAAATATATTAAATGATATGCAAAACATTGTCATGTGCATTATTCGGACCTAATATTTATCTTTATATTTCATAGTAACGTATTGATATTAGGCACCGCTTACCTTTATGTCTACTTGGACAGAGTATGATCACATTTCACCATCGTCACAATGTCATGACAGTGGACGCAGTGGAGTTGAATTTCTTTTCCGTGCACTTCCACTGATTGAACTGTGCGTTTGCCATTTCGAAATTGAATGCAAGCTACCGCGAGATCTTCCCTTATAGTTCCAAATTGAATGAAATATGTTCATCATCGTAAAATTCACTCTCATATGATGACATTGATGACATTTTGAGTGAAGTACGTGAGTGAACTATGTTCATGCCTTACCAGATGCCCACGTTATCGAAGATCTTAAAACAACACCTATTTATGGATTAGCGTGACTCAAGCAACACCTTCAACATCAAAGTTAACTGCTGGTCGACTTCGTGTTCATAGTGAAATCTCAAAAGGACGACTTCTTGTCTATAAACCCCTGAATTATCTATGGATAGAGAGCACACACCAATCACCAAGTGCTTTACGGATATGTGTAGATTTGAAGTATAAATATCAAATATTAAAGATTTCCTCTCCAGTTATTGCTGAACTGTTCACAGATACTGGATATATATTGTCTTAATAATCTTTCTGATGACGAGTTTATCAATTCTTGTCAAAGATAATATACGGACGCGTTTAACAGCTGTTGAAGTGTGCTCTGGACGATATGACTATGTGTGTTGTGTGACATGTTTATCGTGTTACACTTCAGCAATTAACAGGCAATATTACACACTTAGAGTTTGGAGATTAAGTTTTACATGGTAACAGAGTGACAGAGTGAAGGCTATCCCCGTCTGAACAAAGACATATTTTCTCGACCTCCATTTTAACACCCGAACCCGTGACCTGTAATAGTCATCGGATCTACCACCGTTGTTATATGCATTGACATGAAATCTGTCTGGAAGAGATTCATACTCATTTATTTATGTGAATATATTTGTGAACTGTCAAGTATTCAAATGATCGACTGTTATTTTGAACATTTAGAAAAAAACAGACTTCAATATCATCGAAGAATGTGATTAACTAAACACGAATTGTGATTGAACTCAATGACATTCTCTTCTTAACAGTAAATATTGCAGGATGTCTTGCCAGTCCTTGATTCCATGGGGAGAGAAGATTATATATGAACGATAAACAACCACAGCTTCAACAACAACCCCACTATCAACATAAGCACAATCCTCACAAAAAACATCAGTGTGAGTGAGTGAGTTCTATTTTACGCATCTTTTAGCAATGTTCCAGCAATATCCTACGGGAGACACCTAAAATGGGCTTCACATATTTTGCCCATTTGGGGAATCGAACCTGGGTCTTCGGCATGACAAGCGAACACTTGAACCACTGACTACCCCAATGCCCCAGCAACATCAAAAGTATCCTCGCAAGTGCACGGTCGAAATCAAAGTCCGATCCCTTCCCTAAAGAAAACCCCAAAACCCTAACACCCCTAGCCCCATAAAATAAATAAAAATAAAGGACAATGACAAAGATGACCAACATCCCGAGCAAATAGCCATTCAATAGATCAAATACTAATGTCTATCATTGACTTTACATTAACAATACAAACTCTGATTTGCAACACGTAACTAGAAAAGGAACGTGGAAGAGAATGTCAAGTCTTGACAATCCTCAGATTACATTTGGTATAAAGGTCAAAATAGCCGCCTAAAGTATACTCAGCAGCAAAGAAAACGTCAGTGCGAATACAAAATTAGATAGGCACTGTAATCAAATCATTACAGAAATGGACAAAATAAGCGGATCAAAAACATTTTTTGTGTACAATATTTTGACACATCAATATATAACTCAGCACAATTTCAAGACATTACGTGAACGTTTGCAGTCCATTCGGACCCTTGACTTTAGTATCTGGTGTGACCACCACGAGCGGCAAAAACTGCAGCACAGCGTCCATGCATGGAGTGCACCAATCGATTGATGAAGGCCATTGGCGCAATAAATCGGCTGTGTTCGGCCTTGGTATGATATTATTCAGTCTCCTCTGAATTTCATCCCAAAGATGTTCAATTGGGTTGAAATCAGGACTAAGGGCTGGCCACTGCATAAAGTTGACACCTTTTTGCTGTAGGAAGTCACGTGTAGCTCTGGCAGTATGGGCCCGGGCGTTATCATGCTGGAAAATGTTGTTCCGGTGACGTGCGAAATGTGGTATGACGTGGGGTCTTAGAGCTTGGTCGATGTAGCGCACCGTTGTGATGCCGCCTCCTCTCCCTGGACCAAGGTTCTGGAACACCACTGGACCCACTCTCTAGGCCTATTCCACCCCATGCCATGATGCTTGCACCTCCCCATGAGTGTGTTTCCATAACACATTGGTCTGAGTAACGCTGGCCACGTCGTCGCCATATGTTTGTTCTGCCATCTGCAGTTGATACGCAGTACCGACTCTAATCTGTGAACAGAACAGTTATCCATTGCCTGTATCACCAGTTTTGGTGCTGTAGGGAAAACTGTAGACGTTCACGCCGGTAGATCCACGGTAATGTCTACGGCAATGGAGGTTCCCGCTGTTAAGACGTCGGCGTACTGTATCAGTACTGATTGGTCTTCCGTGCTGTTTCGGATGCCTGCATGAAGGGATTCTGTACATGCTGTCGCACAACATGGCGGTCTTGTCGTCTTGTGGTCACCCTTGGTCTGTCAGTACGGGGGCGATCATTTGTGGTGTTGGTGGCCCGGAAACGTTGCCGCAGCCTGTCCAAACGTTGACCTGGAAGTAAATGGCAACGGCTTGTGCAGTTTGGCCAGCTTTAAGTCTTCCTAGCGCCTGGTTCCTCTGAGCTGTCGTGAGTCGCGGCATCCTGGTGACGTTGTAATGTGAATGTTTCAACCAGGTTTGGGGGTGCATTTTCTAGGGCTGGTCCTTGTGAACAGCACGTGCAGCATGAGTTGCATGAAAATAATGGAGAACACCGTACCATCTCCGAGATCAGATTGCGTAGTTGAGACCATTTCATGAGTTCCATTCTGGGTTTGGGAAGGAATGTCTTTTCTCAGGTAAAGCTGGATATGTTGTCAAAAATATACAATCAAAACTTTAAATGCGTTTACAGTTATCCGTTTCTGCGTTTCTTTGATGCCTAGTATATATAAAAGAACCAGTGAAAATCTGTGATGACAAAAGGTGTTCGCGACTTTACAGCACTGAATAAAGGTTTGTTTTATGGAGAAAACAGCCCTTTAACGCATGAAACAAGTAACACTGTGGATCCAAGGATTTTGTTCTGGAGATTTGGTCTCCAGCAACAGGCGATTAACGGGATCGGGCGGTCATACTCGCTGACTTGGTCGACGGACGTTTTCATATGAAAGCTGCGTATGATAATGCTCATGTTATTGATCACTAGATTGTTCGATTTTTAACAGACGTTCACCATATAGCTTTAATATTGCCGAGTGCGGCGTTAAACAACAAAGGAGCAAAAAACGTGTTTTATTTCTATGTTATACTTTAATATGTAAAGCCAGCTTGGGACCTTCTATCTTGGGAACCCCCAAACAGTGGACATATGACCTAGCAATAACACTGAAGGATAGCCAAGCCGTACAGTAGAACTGTCCTTAGATTGATCACACCAGTTGCAGGTTTTCTTATCCTCAAGACTAACCTATCCTCGCGCGCGGAACATGATCGCCACGCCAGTGTCAAAAGTCATCCGTTAGGTTAGCCGAAATAAGCCAGGAACTGCAAGACCAGATGACAAGACTCCCTGAAACTGTCATCGGGAGATTTGTTACCCGGGTTTTTATGGAATAACAAGTTTTAAACTTTAAGATAGAATGGAGAATCCCTTAAGTCAATGATCAGTCAGTCACAGTTCCCAGTCATGTCACAAAATTAGTGCCTAAAACAGCCATTAACTATCCTTCCTAACTGCCAAATCAAAGGGAATGTTGAAGTAATGATTTATCAGGTTGATCAGCTTTCTATTTCAGGATGTTCTCAAAAACAGGGGTCGCTACTGATGAAACATACGTACTTGTATAGTCTATTTGGTACACACTACATGCTCGTTACACAGTCTGCAATTGATGGAGGCATTTGGGCGCCTTGCGACCCTCTTCTTTATACTTGGGCTGGTGTGGTCATTGTCAACCCACCATCGGCCCTGAAACATTCTCCGGTCACAAAGGCTGCTTTCTCTGAAGCTAGGAAGGCAACAATGTGGCCAATTTCTTCTACGGTACCCAACCGACCAACTGGCGTTGCTTTAGTCACGGCACTCTCCATCTGGAACAGTGTGAGCGAATGAAACAAGGTCACTAATGTATCCTGTTGGGCTGGCTGTTTTCGAACACCAAACTCATTTACATTCATTACGAGAATCACATGCATGTCGTGGCGACTAGATCGATGCTCATGATGTTGATCACTGGATTGTCTGGTCCAGACTTGATTATTTAGAGACCGCAGTCATATAGTTGGACTATTGCTGACTGTGACGTTAAACAACAATAAACCATTACGAGAATTCTGGATTAAATGATATGTTGGCTATGCATGAATGGCAACTGGGTATGACGCGATGACCAGGTTCGTTCTCAATACATGACAATTGTACATCAAAGTTGCTCATGTTATTGGTTCTCGGTTTCCCCTCCAGATGTGGTAGCACAAATATAATTACCATGGCCAAATCTTCTTTCGATAAGTTGCGAGACAATAACTGAGTGGGTATGTAACCAGGACTGAAACATTAAAAACAACACCGCGAATAGAACAATCGTGCCAAATACAACAATAGCGAAAGACAACACATCTGACAGTGAATACAATCACAAACTGTAATAATGAATGTATCAGTCACAGGGATAGTGTTTACCTTCGTGTAACCAAAAGGCCACATGGTGTGCTGATTTACTGGTTTTGTTATAAAACTACTTCATTCCTGTTTGCCAGTTCCAACTTCCTGCTTCGTGTGCTGCACGCGTGCATGTATGGAGTGATCGATACTCTAAAGTTTTAAGACTTCTGAGGTTTCTGGTTACATAGTCGACAGTATTGATTGCCCTGAATAAATTGCTATACTCATAACAAATGAAAATATATGTGAAAGAAGACATGGTAAACATTAGTCTAATCATTGTATAGATAATAAACTAAACGGAACTTTAATAAATCAAAGTGATAACGTCTACATCTAAGATTAATATCAATCTCCTCAACAGCATGCACACACCGAGCATGCACGGACTAAACAAGTTAACAGTACTTTCTATATAAGTATTACCTTTCTTTGTGTACTTACTTAACTGCATTCACGCGTACTCCGTGTGAAACCATTTCTGTAGAAAGAAATTAAGCTGTTCATTTGCTTGCTGATAAAGCTGCTTAGTAATATTTTATTAACCAGTTGCCTTCTGTGACAGGTATAGCTCCTTTTGAACCAAGTCTAGCTTGGAGTTCCTGTTTGATAAAATATCGTGCTTCATATTCATCCTAAATCTGTTCATCTTATGTGTTTGAGACGTGTTTGTCAAGAATTGTTTGTGCCATACGTTATTACATATCGAGTGACTGCTTTAGTTTAAAGCTACATTGTATTTTCATATTCCAGATGTTCAGTTACTTCACAATGTAAAAAGAAATAAGATATCAGATAGTTTCCCCCTATCGTATGACCTTTTAACTACCCATCACTCCTGTCTATGGAGAGAATCTTTTCAAGTTTAATTGATGAAGTAAGGATACAAAGTGAAATGCGAAGCCCATATCACCACATATGTTTTCTGTGCCTTAACTAGATTACAAATAATGGAGATGAAGCCTTTCACTAGGTGTAGTTATATGTACAGCGTGATGTTTCGTAGTCAAAATCCGAATGCTCGATTACAACCGACGATGATCAGATGCTTGGTCAATAAAGGTCTGTCTGCACAGTACATGAGTGGGCAACACATGATTTTCAGAAACGTTTTGTATTTTTACCATGTGCAAGGTATCTTGTGAATGTGTCCAAGGCCGCCTTTGACATGACGTAGATAGCCCCTCCCGGAGACTGCACGGGAGGAAAGGTTGATAAGTTAAATAGTCTTTACATGACAGATGAAAGTAACAGATGCAGATCGTTTACCTCAGTTCATACAGATATCTAAAACGATGAAGCAGTATAAGGTTTGGTTTTGGGGCAATCAAGATAAGGGCATGTAATGACCCCAAATGTGCTGTTCATGTATTTCTTAAACCTGAGAAAATCAGATTGAATCTTAGACATTTTTCTATTTAGTTTTCAAGATGACAATAACTGAACACCTGAAATCACCCTCCCCAACAAGGTATAACTTTACCATGTAGATTCATGGGGTGATGAAACAGGGTACACAGTGGACACAAACATCAAACCATGTGACGTCCCAAAAGAGACACCACAAAGGTGGCATGCAGGTGAATAACGTTCCCTCGCTATCTTTTGAATCTCTCAACAACAAAAGAGAGGAAACTTAAATTGCCACAACCTGTTCTTCCTTTACTCACACAACACTACCTTTGCTTTGGTGTGTGATATGTGTGGCCTATTCTTAAATAGATCGACTGGGTTTTAATGGGGTTGGTATTACAGGTTGTGGATCTTGTATTTGTCAACATCACACTCACAATTGTAGTCGTGGTGCAACTTGAAACATTAACCACACATCCTGAAAACAAAAAAAAGATTTGTTTAGTCCTATAACGTATGACACACATAACATCCTACTGAATAAAACAGGAAAATATCAGGTTTTAGATTTTGGCATCTTATTTATTGGAAAATGTTAATATAAGGTATGTTAAGTACTCAATATGTTTGGATCACTGCATCAAGACGTACAATCATATCCTTTGTCTGAAACGAGGAACAATTTGTTGCTGCAACACCCAGTATATCCTCCTGTTAAACATTGTTTTGTCCTGAATCTTGAGGCGCTTTGTATTTAGTATCTTCAGAAATCTCTGTGCTTTAAAATAATGTCAGGACAAAAAGCGTACTCATGGTAAAACTATCCACACTCACTCACAAACACAAGTACATGATTGTAAGTACCTTTAGATTCAATCAAATACGGTGCAACTAGCTGTGTCAAAAACACAGGTGTCTCCACGTTTATGGCCATGGTTCTGTCGTACAGCTCTTTGGTTGTTGATTGCAGCGGACTTACACCTGCGATCCCAGCATTGTTCACCTAAACACGGACAAGTGATAACACAAATGTTTATGGACTGGTTTAATCAGAATTGTGACGACTACCCGTACATATATCGATAATCTTATGACTGAGCAACAATTATGACATGGTATCCACCAGTTATCCAGTGGACATCCGATGTTTGAGTGGCCTCATACAACTATGGTTTGGCCTAGTGGTTCCAACATTGGTACAGATCTAGATCAGGATCCGAGATCTGTGCTTGTCCGTGGTCATATAAACATAATATATACACACGGTAACCAAGGCATGTTGAACTTAATGGATTCTCCGTGTAATCGGTGTTTTAATTATTTTACTCACACAGGGAAAAAAGATCAGGGACATGCTCTTACATGTTTTTATGATCAGTCACTTCGTGTGGGTTACCACATGTGCAAGATGGATCTGTAATTAAGCCATATTGGTAAAGATGATCTACTATAGCGACTAGCTGTGTGACTTATTTGCATATGTAAGTTTTCCAATACCGTCAGAATAGCAAGCAGGAACTGAGATATTAAATGTTTCCATACTCGATTTGAATGTTGATATTAAAATACACATTCTTACATCTCAAAATAAATTCCACAATCGGAATTTCATTTGAAAAAACGCATGAAAAATGTTTATTTTTCTTTTAGACATCAATCCTAATGGTTATTTCCTTTATGTAAACATGACTTAGTTGAAAGAGTGGTCAGATTAGTGTTTGCGTCACATAGAAACCCTGCTGCATGGACCGATGTTAACAACATTACTCACTGGATGTTTTTATCCTACCCCTGTTTACGAGCCACTGTGAAATGGATGGACTCATGCCGCGATTACAAGATAAAGCAGCATCAATTTCAAGCAATAAGTTCAGCTGGACGTGTCTGGTTCCGGATTATTCACAAGAACCTGAAATGTTTTTCTTTCTGATGGTACAGAAGGTATGCATGCATATGTCCGTCCAACCCTTCTAAAGTAGTTCCATATGCTCACCAGAATGTCTATTTTCCCGAACTTCTTCCTGGTTGCTTCCACCAGAATCTTTCTGAAAGCACCCTGTGTGATGTCGCCCACGTTTGTGAGAACATCCTAAAACAGAACGTTAACACGCTATTGAAAATCATTCCATCTATATGAATGTGAATTTCTTTTTTTTTTGCCAGTGAGGAAGAAGAACTAACAATATGTTGAGGCCTTAACTTTGCAACACATTTTGAAACGAACCAGTTTATCGTTGTACTCGGCCAAGGCACACCTGAAGGACACGACTCAAATGGACACGCAATCAGTCATGACGCCTGTGACACCACGGACCATGTGTTTATGAATGGATGGGCATAGAATTAAATAAATTAAAATGCATGTGGCCTTGTCTAGCAGCTCAATGGTTCTCTATTGATTTCTATTTACATTAGACGCTTCCGCTTTGCAATTCTTAACCACTCCCTCCAAACCCTTCTGGTTTCTGCCAGTCAATGAGAGTTTGGCGCCTTCTCTCGCAAACACTGCTGCAATTCCTGCTCCAATTCCTGAACTGGAACCTGAAACAAAGAACGTATGGACTGATAGCAACTATTTCCCAATTGCGAGCTTTTCATTGTATGTGTGTGTGTGTGTGTGTCTCTCTCTCACTCTCTCTCTCTCTCTCTCTCTCTCTCTCTCTCTCTCTCTCTCTCTCTCTCTCTCTCTTCTCTCTCTCTGTGTTTGTCTCTCTGTGTCTGTCTCTCTCTCTCCTGGTTTACTCCTATCGCAGTACTGTCCAGCAGTACATTGCCATCATTAAAATCAACCTCAAATTTCAGATTGTGTCCAACAACCTTGGCACGCTTAAAAAAGCTGTGGAATTCCTTGCTTTCATCATGAGTCTTCACATGCATCACCAGAGGATCATCCGATTAATAGATATGTGCAAAAGTACACAATAAAATTCTATCATGAAGAGCCTCCACATTAATCAAACCCCGACATCCAGAATTGACTGGCATATATAAATGATTAAGAGAGGAACGAGGATGGTGGGCTCTGTTATCAGACATGATCCTTCTGGTCAGGCGGTCAAGACTCTGGATATCTTGTTTTGTCCAATCTACTACTCCAAAGGAATAGGAGAGGACTGGCACAGCAAAAGTATTGGGGGCTTTGACTTTGTTTCGACATTTAGCCCTGAGCTCCAGATTTTCTTTAAGCGAGATTTATACTCGGCCCGAAGTTTGTCTTGAATCTGGGCATTCTGGAGCTTGTCTCGAACTTGCATTCCAAGGTAGGTGTAGGCCTGATCTTCCACAAGATGCTCAATAACTCCTCCCCCTTGTAACTTGACCGATCCATCATTAGTTACCTTGCCACGTTTCAAATGAAGAGTATTACATTTGTCGTGTCCAAATGTCATGCCAATATCATTAGATTAAAGATTAAAATGCAGCAGAGAGGGTTTCGGGTGATCCTGGCACAGTCAGGCTGCTAAGGCTCATCATCAGCTCAGGGCCCTCGCCCCCTCTACACGCAGCCCAGACAGTGAATGGGACTTCTCCCAGGAAACACTGCCTAGTCGAACCCACCAAGAACTTTCCAGAGAATATGAAGGCTTCCCAACACTGCAGCCTTCTGCATTACCCAGAGTGTCAGAAGGGCTGTGCCCCCGGTGGAGAACCCGGGACATTCTCCTGATCAGGAGGTACCAAACCAAGGGCACCGAGAACAAAGGGGAGCCTGACGACAGTGTACTTTGGATGCAAGCGAGACATTTCAAAGGCGAGGTCAGCATATTTATCATGCTTTTCCTGAATCTTCCCGATCACATTGCTGTCAAAAGGGACAGAAAAATTCAATGATATAAATAAATTCATTGGCTTTATCAAAAAGGACAAGATCAGGTTTGTTGGCTGGAATTCTTCTGAGGCTGTATATGGGCCTATTCCACAGAAGTTTGAAAGCATCATTTTCCATGACGCCCTGGACATGGGTCGTACCATGGATGGACCTCGGTGTCAAAGGAAGACGGTGAGGAAGACGGTAATAAAAGCAACGAGCCATGCCATCATGTCTTTTTAGATATGCTGTTTGTGCCAAGGAGGGGCATGCACTGACAATCCAACTAGGGTCCATGCAGGTAACAAAAGTAATGTAAGTCCCCATGGTCCCTAGTATGGTGATCTACCTTCAGTTGTTGGCGATCTATAGCCCATTTTTACAGTGTATTGTCTTCTTTAACTGGAATGTTTTAGCTTTGTTCGCTAGTTTTATATTCATATCTGTGATTATCTAGTATTTTTACTGTCCTTCGTCGGCGGGTTTTTTATAATATCTATCTATATTCTATTTCAATGTGAAATGTTCTCGTCACGATATGGCTGAAATATTGCCGATGTGACGTTAAATTTTAACTCACTCACTCACTCACTGTTCTTCGACAACAGGTTTTTTTAATGTCCTACTTTATTGATCTATAATATAATTAATTATAAATGTTCTCGTCACGATATGGCTGAAATATTGCCGATGTGACGATAAATATTAACTCACTCACTCATGCACTGACAAGGTGTTGGACAGTCTCTGTAAATTCATTGCATAATCGACATTTCATAGAAATATTTTCTTTTAGAATCACATCTAGGCTATTTCGAGTGGGACGTGACTGGTCCTGAGCAGCAAAAAGAAGCCCTCAGTTTCACATTTGAGACCAGCCGACTTCATCCAGGCGAAGGAGTCGGTGGGATTGCTGTTCTGTTCCACACACTGCATGTACACACGATGTAATGGCTTCTCAGAAAGCGTCTGCACAAAAGAATAACTCTGAGCAGACTTGGTGAATAACTTCACCTGGTTTACTCCTATCGCTGTATCGTCCAGCAGTACATTGCCATCATTAAAATCAACCTCAAATTTCAGATTGTGTCCAACAACCTTGGCACGCTTAAAATAGCTGTGGAATTCCTTGCTTTCATGAGTATGTGTTTGTTCCAGAAGCTGTACGATGTTGTTTGTAAGGAAAACGAGTTTGCACCAAACAATCCAGTGATTGTCACCAAGTGATACGATGACAGAGCATGTGTTTATTAATCTCTTTCAAATAGTGATAATACCAGGTGTTCGAAGACAAGGTGAGTGTGACACGTAAACACCAAAGGCTGGCGCTGTTGGAATATTGCTCCACATGAAAGGGAAGCTGACTACGGGGAAGTTGAAATCATCCTTTTGGCCATACAACCTCGTGGAGACTTTTTTTCACTCTGAATCTATATGCATACACCATTGGACGGGGAGATGCTAACATTTAGACAAAAGAAAAGTTAGGATAGATCAATTTAACGCTCTTGACGTAAAACTACATAAAACCGCCGAAACGCATGTATGTGAGAAAGTACATTATGGGTGAGTGAGTGAGTTAAAATTTAACGTCACCTCGGCAATATTTCAGCCATAAGTACATTATGGTGGGGTCGTACGAGTAAACGAACCAGATGTGACTGTATTATTCCCAACCCATTGAAATACATGTTAAATTAGTGCCAATGCTGTACCACTCGATTTACCCATTACCAATTATTTCCGCGTTATTAAATATATGACAAACATAACCCTGGTCATACGAGATTCCAAGGGTATTGAAATCCATGTCCTATATTCACAATATTTACGTTTGTTACACATGCTAGAAAACACATGGAAACAATAGCCAGATGTACACACCTAAGAAACACATGTAAATACAGACTTCAGCGTTCGTTTTACTACCACTTTAAACGTGTGTAAATCTGACAGCCAGATGATAGGTAGATTTCATGGCAGAATGACATTAACTAAAATATATTATATCAAATAAACTGCTTCACAGCACCAACACGATCATCTGGAAACCATATCAACAGCACCTAAAAACATAAGCAGCACCGCCAACAACAACAACAATACAAACATCAGAACGGAATTACTACACACAGCATGAAAAACCCATCAACACTTATTTCATGAACACCGCAAACATCAAATGACCACCATGCACAAACAACATCAGCACAAACCATCAGTATCGAGAGCAGGACCACGAACAACATCATCCCTTATTTCAGCAAACATAAGCTTCTGCACAAACATCTCACACATACCATCTGGAGCAGGACCACGAACAACATCATCCTTATTTCAGCAAACATCAGCTTCTGCACAAACATCTCACACATACCATCAGGAGCAGGACCACGAACAACATCATCCTTATTTCAGCATCAACATGCAAAACTTCTGCACACAACCATCTGCAGGACCACATACCATCAGGAGCAGGACCACGAACAACATCATCCTTATTTCAGCAAACATCAACTTCTGCACAAACAGCTCTGCACATACCATCAGGAGCAGGACCACGAACAACATCATCCTTATTTCAGCAAACATCAACTTCTGCACAAACAGCTCACACATACCATCAGGAGCAGGACCACGAACAACATCATCCTTATTTCAGCAAACATCAACTTCTGCACAAACATCAGCTCACACATACCATCAGGAGCAGGACCACGAACAACATCATCCTTATTTCAGCAAACATCAACTTCTGCACAAACAGCTCAGCACACATACCATCAGGAGCAGGACCACGAACAACATCATCCTTATTTCAGCAAACATCAACTTCTGCACAAACAGCTCACACATACCATATGGAGCAGGACCACGAACAACATCATCCTTATTTCAGCAAACATCAACTTCTGCACAAACAGCTCACACATCCATCAGGAGCAGGACCACGAACAACATCATCCTTATTTCAGCAAACATCAACTTCTGCACAAACAGCTCACACATACCATCAGGAGCAGGACCACGAACAACATCATCCTTATTTCAGCAAACATCAACTTCTGCACAAACAGCTCACACATACCATCAGGAGCAGGACCACGAACAACATCATCCTTATTTCAGCAAACATCAACTTCTGCACAAACATCAGCAGCAACCACATACCATCAGGAGCAGGACCACGAACAACATCATCCTTATTTCAGCAAACATCAACTTCTGCACAAACAGCTCACACATACCATCAGGAGCAGGACCACGAACAACATCATCCTTATTTCAGCAAACATCAACTTCTGCACAAACATCAGCAGCAACCACATACCATCTGGAGCAGGACCACGAACAACATCATCCTTATTTCAGCAAACATCAACTTCTGCACAAACAGCTCACACATACCATCAGGAGCAGGACCACGAACAACATCATCCTTATTTCAGCAAACATCAACTTCTGCACAAACAGCTCACACATACCATCAGGAGCAGGACCACGAACAACATCATCCTTATTTCAGCAAACATCAACTTCTGCACAAACAGCTCACACATACCATCAGGAGCAGGACCACGAACAACATCATCCTTATTTCAGCAAACATCAACTTCTGCACAAACAGCTCACACATACCATCAGGAGCAGGACCACGAACAACATCATCCTTATTTCAGCAAACATCAACTTCTGCACAAACAGCTCACACATACCATCAGGAGCAGGACCACGAACAACATCATCCTTATTTCAGCAAACATCAACTTCTGCACAAACAGCTCACACATACCATCAGGAGCAGGACCACGAACAACATCATCCTTATTTCAGCAAACATCAACTTCTGCACAAACAGCTCACACATACCATCAGGAGCAGGACCACGAACAACATCATCCTTATTTCAGCAAACATCAACTTCTGCACAAACAGCTCACACATACCATCAGGAGCAGGACCACGAACAACATCATCCTTATTTCAGCAAACATCAACTTCTGCACAAACAGCTCAGCAACCACATACCATCAGGAGCAGGACCACGAACAACATCATCCTTATTTCAGCAAACATCAACTTCTGCACAAACAGCTCACACATACCATCAGGAGCAGGACCACGAACAACATCATCCTTATTTCAGCAAACATCAACTTCTGCACAAACAGCTCACACATACCATCAGGAGCAGGACCACGAACAACATCATCCTTATTTCAGCAAACATCAACTTCTGCACAAACAGCTCACACATACCATCAGGAGCAGGACCACGAACAACATCATCCTTATTTCAGCAAACATCAACTTCTGCACAAACAGCTCACACATACCATCAGGAGCAGGACCACGAACAACATCATCCTTATTTCAGCAAACATCAACTTCTGCACAAACATCAGCAGCAACCACATACCATCAGGAGCAGGACCACGAACAACATCATCCTTATTTCAGCAAACATCAACTTCTGCACAAACAGCTCACACATACCATCAGGAGCAGGACCACGAACAACATCATCCTTATTTCAGCAAACATCAACTTCTGCACAAACAGCTCACACATACCATCATCAGGAGCAGGACCACGAACAACATCATCCTTATTTCAGCAAACATCAACTTCTGCACAAACAGCTCACACATACCATCAGGAGCAGGACCACGAACAACATCATCCTTATTTCAGCAAACATCAACTTCTGCACAAACAGCTCACACATACCATCAGGAGCAGGACCACGAACAACATCATCCTTATTTCAGCAAACATCAACTTCTGCACAAACAGCTCACACATACCATCATCAGGAGCAGGACCACGAACAACATCATCCTTATTTCAGCAAACATCAACTTCTGCACAAACAGCTCACACATACCATCAGGAGCAGGACCACGAACAACATCATCCTTATTTCAGCAAACATCAACTTCTGCACAAACAGCTCACACATACCATCAGGAGCAGGACCACGAACAACATCAACCTTATTTCAGCAAACATCAACTTCTGCACAAACATCAGCAGCAACCACATGCCATATGGAGCAGGACCACGAACAACATCATCCTTATTTCAGCAAACATCAACTTCTGCACAAACAGCTCACACATACCATCAGGAGCAGGACCACGAACAACATCATCCTTATTTCAGCAAACATCAACTTCTGCACAAACATCAGCAGCAACACACATACCATCAGGAGCAGGACCACGAACAACATCATCCTTATTTCAGCAAACATCAACTTCTGCACAAACAGCTCACACATACCATCAGGAGCAGGACCACGAACAACATCATCCTTATTTCAGCAAACATCAACTTCTGCACAAACAGCTCACACATACCATCAGGAGCAGGACCACGAACAACATCATCCTTATTTCAGCAAACATCAACTTCTGCACAAACAGCTCACACATACCATCAGGAGCAGGACCACGAACAACATCATCCTTATTTCAGCAAACATCAACTTCTGCACAAACAGCTCACACATACCATCAGGAGCAGGACCACGAACAACATCATCCTTATTTCAGCAAACATCAACTTCTGCACAAACAGCTCACACATACCATCAGGAGCAGGACCACGAACAACATCATCCTTATTTCAGCAAACATCAACTTCTGCACAAACAGCTCACACATACCATCAGGAGCAGGACCACGAACAACATCATCCTTATTTCAGCAAACATCAACTTCTGCACAAACAGCTCACACATACCATCAGGAGCAGGACCACGAACAACATCATCCTTATTTCAGCAAACATCAACTTCTGCACAAACAGCTCACACATACCATCAGGAGCAGGACCACGAACAACATCATCCTTATTTCAGCAAACATCAACTTCTGCACAAACAGCTCACACATACCATCAGGAGCAGGACCACGAACAACATCATCCTTATTTCAGCAAACATCAACTTCTGCACAAACAGCTCACACATACCATCAGGAGCAGGACCACGAACAACATCATCCTTATTTCAGCAAACATCAACTTCTGCACAAACAAAGCAGCTCACACATACCATCAGGAGCAGGACCACGAACAACATCATCCTTATTTCAGCAAACATCAACTTCTGCACAAACAGCTCACACATACCATCAGGAGCAGGACCACGAACAACATCATCCTTATTTCAGCAAACATCAACTTCTGCACAAACATCAGCAGCAACCACATACCATCAGGAGCAGGACCACGAACAACATCATCCTTATTTCAGCAAACATCAACTTCTGCACAAACAACATCATCCTTATTTCAGCAAACATCAACACATATACCATCATCAGGAGCAGGACCACGAACAACATCATCCTTATTTCAGCAAACATCAACTTCTGCACAAACAGCTCACACATACCATCAGGAGCAGGACCACGAACAACATCATCCTTATTTCAGCAAACATCAACTTCTGCACAAACAGCTCACACATACCATCAGGAGCAGGACCACGAACAACATCATCCTTATTTCAGCAAACATCAACTTCTGCACAAACAGCTCACACATACCATCAGGAGCAGGACCACGAACAACATCATCCTTATTTCAGCAAACATCAACTTCTGCACAAACAGCTCACACATACCATCAGGAGCAGGACCACGAACAACATCATCCTTATTTCAGCAAACATCAACTTCTGCACAAACAGCTCACATACCATCATGAGCAGGGACCACGAACAACATCATCCTTATTTCAGCAAACATCAACTTCTGCACAAACAGCTCAGCACACCACATACCATCAGGAGCAGGACCACGAACAACATCATCCTTATTTCAGCAAACATCAACTTCTGCACAAACAGCTCACACATACCATCAGGAGCAGGACCACGAACAACATCATCCTTATTTCAGCAAACATCAACTTCTGCACAAACAGCTCACACACACATACCATCAGGAGCAGGACCACGAACAACATCATCCTTATTTCAGCAAACATCAACTTCTGCACAAACAGCTCACACATACCATCAGGGAGCAGGACCACGAACAACATCATCCTTATTTCAGCAAACATCAACTTCTGCACAAACACAGCTCACACATACCATCAGGAGCAGGACCACGAACAACATCATCCTTATTTCAGCAAACATCAACTTCTGCACAAACAGCTCACACATACCATCAGGAGCAGGACCACGAACAACATCATCCTTATTTCAGCAAACATCAACTTCTGCACAAACAGCTCACACATACCATCAGGAGCAGGACCACGAACAACATCATCCTTATTTCAGCAAACATCAACTTCTGCACAAACAGCTCACACATACCATCAGGAGCAGGACCACGAACAACATCATCCTTATTTCAGCAAACATCAACTTCTGCACAAACAGCTCACACATACCATCAGGAGCAGGACCACGAACAACATCATCCTTATTTCAGCAAACATCAACTTCTGCACAAACAGCTCACACATACCATCAGGAGCAGGACCACGAACAACATCATCCTTATTTCAGCAAACATCAACTTCTGCACAAACAGCTCACACATACCATCAGGAGCAGGACCACGAACAACATCATCCTTATTTCAGCAAACATCAACTTCTGCACAAACAGCTCACACATACCATCAGGAGCAGGACCACGAACAACATCATCCTTATTTCAGCAAACATCAACTTCTGCACAAACAGCTCACACATACCATCAGGAGCAGGACCACGAACAACATCATCCTTATTTCAGCAAACATCAACTTCTGCACAAACAGCTCACACATACCATCAGGAGCAGGACCACGAACAACATCATCCTTATTTCAGCAAACATCAACTTCTGCACAAACAGCTCACACTGCACAAACAGCTCACACATACCATCAGGAGCAGGACCACGAACAACATCATCCTTATTTCAGCAAACATCAACTTCTGCACAAACAGCTCACACATACCATCAGGAGCAGGACCACGAACAACATCATCCTTATTTCAGCAAACATCAACTTCTGCACAAACAGCTCACACATACCATCAGGAGCAGGACCACGAACAACATCATCCTTATTTCAGCAAACATCAACTTCTGCACAAACAGCTCACACATACCATCAGGAGCAGGACCACGAACAACATCATCCTTATTTCAGCAAACATCAACTTCTGCACAAACAGCTCACACATACCATCAGGAGCAGGACCACGAACAACATCATCCTTATTTCAGCAAACATCAACTTCTGCACAAACAGCTCACACATACCATCAGGAGCAGGACCACGAACAACATCATCCTTATTTCAGCAAACATCAACTTCTGCACAAACAGCTCACACATACCATCAGGAGCAGGACCACGAACAACATCATCCTTATTTCAGCAAACATCAACTTCTGCACAAACAGCTCACACATACCATCAGGAGCAGGACCACGAACAACATCATCCTTATTTCAGCAAACATCAACTTCTGCACAAACAGCTCACACATACCATCAGGAGCAGGACCACGAACAACATCATCCTTATTTCAGCAAACATCAACTTCTGCACAAACAGCTCACACATACCATCAGGAGCAGGACCACGAACAACATCATCCTTATTTCAGCAAACATCAACTTCTGCACAAACAGCTCACACATACCATCAGGAGCAGGACCACGAACAACATCATCCTTATTTCAGCAAACATCAACTTCTGCACAAACAGCTCACACATACCATCAGGAGCAGGACCACGAACAACATCATCCTTATTTCAGCAAACATCAACTTCTGCACAAACAGCTCACACACATACCATCAGGAGCAGGACCACGAACAACATCATCCTTATTTCAGCAAACATCAACTTCTGCACAAACAGCTCACACATACCATCAGGAGCAGGACCACGAACAACATCATCCTTATTTCAGCAAACATCAACTTCTGCACAAACATCAGCAGCAACTACATACCATCAGGAGCAGGACCACGAACAACATCATCCTTATTTCAGCAAACATCAACTTCTGCACAAACAGCTCACACACATACCATCAGGAGCAGGACCACGAACAACATCATCCTTATTTCAGCAAACATCAACTTCTGCACAAACAGCTCACACATACCATCAGGAGCAGGACCACGAACAACATCATCCTTATTTCAGCAAACATCAACTTCTGCACAAACAGCTCACACATACCATCAGGAGCAGGACCACGAACAACATCATCCTTATTTCAGCAAACATCAACTTCTGCACAAACAGCTCACACATACCATCAGGAGCAGGACCACGAACAACATCATCCTTATTTCAGCAAACATCAACTTCTGCACAAACAGCTCACACATACCATCAGGAGCAGGACCACGAACAACATCATCCTTATTTCAGCAAACATCAACTTCTGCACAAACAGCTCACACATACCATCAGGAGCAGGACCACGAACAACATCATCCTTATTTCAGCAAACATCAACTTCTGCACAAACAGCTCACACATACCATCAGGAGCAGGACCACGAACAACATCATCCTTATTTCAGCAAACATCAACTTCTGCACAAACAGCTCACACATACCATCAGGAGCAGGACCACGAACAACATCATCCTTATTTCAGCAAACATCAACTTCTGCACAAACAGCTCACACACATACCATCAGGAGCAGGACCACGAACAACATCATCCTTATTTCAGCAAACATCAACTTCTGCACAAACAGCTCACACATACCATCAGGAGCAGGACCACGAACAACATCATCCTTATTTCAGCAAACATCAACTTCTGCACAAACAGCTCACACATACCATCAGGAGCAGGACCACGAACAACATCATCCTTATTTCAGCAAACATCAACTTCTGCACAAACAGCAGCAGCACACATACCATCAGGAGCAGGACCACGAACAACATCATCCTTATTTCAGCAAACATCAACTTCTGCACAAACAGCTCACACATACCATCAGGAGCAGGACCACGAACAACATCATCCTTATTTCAGCAAACATCAACTTCTGCACAAACAGCTCACACATACCATCAGGAGCAGGACCACGAACAACATCATCCTTATTTCAGCAAACATCAACTTCTGCACAAACAGCTCACACATACCATCAGGAGCAGGACCACGAACAACATCATCCTTATTTCAGCAAACATCAACTTCTGCACAAACAGCTCACACATACCATCAGGAGCAGGACCACGAACAACATCATCCTTATTTCAGCAAACATCAACTTCTGCACAAACAGCTCACACATACCATCAGGAGCAGGACCACGAACAACATCATCCTTATTTCAGCAAACATCAACTTCTGCACAAACAGCTCACACATACCATCATCAGGGAGCAGGACCACGAACAACATCATCCTTATTTCAGCAAACATCAACTTCTGCACAAACAGCTCACACATACCATCAGGAGCAGGACCACGAACAACATCATCCTTATTTCAGCAAACATCAACTTCTGCACAAACAGCTCACACATACCATCAGGAGCAGGACCACGAACAACATCATCCTTATTTCAGCAAACATCAACTTCTGCACAAACAGCAGCACACATACCATCAGGAGCAGGACCACGAACAACATCATCCTTATTTCAGCAAACATCAACTTCTGCACAAACAGCTCACACATACCATCAGGAGCAGGACCACGAACAACATCATCCTTATTTCAGCAAACATCAACTTCTGCACAAACAGCTCACACATACCATCAGGAGCAGGACCACGAACAACATCATCCTTATTTCAGCAAACATCAACTTCTGCACAAACAGCTCACACATACCATCAGGAGCAGGACCACGAACAACATCATCCTTATTTCAGCAAACATCAACTTCTGCACAAACAGCTCACACATACCATCAGGAGCAGGACCACGAACAACATCATCCTTATTTCAGCAAACATCAACTTCTGCACAAACAGCTCACACATACCATCAGGAGCAGGACCACGAACAACATCATCCTTATTTCAGCAAACATCAACTTCTGCACAAACAGCTCACACATACCATCAGGAGCAGGACCACGAACAACATCATCCTTATTTCAGCAAACATCAACTTCTGCACAAACAGCTCACACATACCATCAGGAGCAGGACCACGAACAACATCATCCTTATTTCAGCAAACATCAACTTCTGCACAAACAGCTCACACATACCATCAGGAGCAGGACCACGAACAACATCATCCTTATTTCAGCAAACATCAACTTCTGCACAAACAGCTCACACATACCATCAGGAGCAGGACCACGAACAACATCATCCTTATTTCAGCAAACATCAACTTCTGCACAAACAGCTCACACATACCATCAGGAGCAGGACCACGAACAACATCATCCTTATTTCAGCAAACATCAACTTCTGCACAAACAGCTCACACATACCATCAGGAGCAGGACCACGAACAACATCATCCTTATTTCAGCAAACATCAACTTCTGCACAAACAGCTCACACATACCATCAGGAGCAGGACCACGAACAACATCATCCTTATTTCAGCAAACATCAACTTCTGCACAAACAGCTCACACATACCATAGGAGCAGGACCACGAACAACATCATCCTTATTTCAGCAAACATCAACTTCTGCACAAACAGCTCACACATACCATCAGGAGCAGGACCACGAACAACATCATCCTTATTTCAGCAAACATCAACTTCTGCACAAACAGCTCACACATACCATCAGGAGCAGGACCACGAACAACATCATCCTTATTTCAGCAAACATCAACTTCTGCACAAACAGCTCACACATACCATCAGGAGCAGGACCACGAACAACATCATCCTTATTTCAGCAAACATCAACTTCTGCACAAACAGCTCACACATACCATCAGGAGCAGGACCACGAACAACATCATCCTTATTTCAGCAAACATCAACTTCTGCACAAACAGCTCACACATACCATCAGGAGCAGGACCACGAACAACATCATCCTTATTTCAGCAAACATCAACTTCTGCACAAACAGCTCACACATACCATATGGAGCAGGACCACGAACAACATCATCCTTATTTCAGCAAACATCAACTTCTGCACAAACATCAGCAGCAACCACATACCATCAGGAGCAGGACCACGAACAACATCATCCTTATTTCAGCAAACATCAACTTCTGCACAAACAGCTCACACATACCATCAGGAGCAGGACCACGAACAACATCATCCTTATTTCAGCAAACATCAACTTCTGCACAAACAGCTCACACATACCATCAGGAGCAGGACCACGAACAACATCATCCTTATTTCAGCAAACATCAACTTCTGCACAAACAGCTCACACATACCATCAGGAGCAGGACCACGAACAACATCATCCTTATTTCAGCAAACATCAACTTCTGCACAAACAGCTCACACATACCATCAGGAGCAGGACCACGAACAACATCATCCTTATTTCAGCAAACATCAACTTCTGCACAAACAGCTCACACATACCATCAGGAGCAGGACCACGAACAACATCATCCTTATTTCAGCAAACATCAACTTCTGCACAAACAGCTCACACATACCATCAGGAGCAGGACCACGAACAACATCATCCTTATTTCAGCAAACATCAACTTCTGCACAAACAGCTCACACATACCATCAGGAGCAGGACCACGAACAACATCATCCTTATTTCAGCAAACATCAACTTCTGCACAAACAGCTCACACATACCATATCAGGAGCAGGACCACGAACAACATCATCCTTATTTCAGCAAACATCAACTTCTGCACAAACAGCTCACACATACCATCATGGAGCAGGACCACGAACAACATCATCCTTATTTCAGCAAACATCAACTTCTGCACAAACAGCTCACACATACCATCAGGAGCAGGACCACGAACAACATCATCCTTATTTCAGCAAACATCAACTTCTGCACAAACAGCTCACACACATACCATCAGGAGCAGGACCACGAACAACATCATCCTTATTTCAGCAAACATCAACTTCTGCACAAACAGCTCACACACATACCATCAGGAGCAGGACCACGAACAACATCATCCTTATTTCAGCAAACATCAACTTCTGCACAAACAGCTCACACATACCATCAGGAGCAGGACCACGAACAACATCATCCTTATTTCAGCAAACATCAACTTCTGCACAAACAGCTCACACATACCATCAGGAGCAGGACCACGAACAACATCATCCTTATTTCAGCAAACATCAACTTCTGCACAAACAGCTCACACATACCATCAGGAGCAGGACCACGAACAACATCATCCTTATTTCAGCAAACATCAACTTCTGCACAAACAGCTCACACATACCATCAGGAGCAGGACCACGAACAACATCATCCTTATTTCAGCAAACATCAACTTCTGCACAAACATCAGCTCACACATACCATCAGGAGCAGGACCACGAACAACATCATCCTTATTTCAGCAAACATCAACTTCTGCACAAACAGCTCACACATACCATCAGGAGCAGGACCACGAACAACATCATCCTTATTTCAGCAAACATCAACTTCTGCACAAACAGCTCACACATACCATCAGGAGCAGGACCACGAACAACATCATCCTTATTTCAGCAAACATCAACTTCTGCACAAACAGCTCACACATACCATCAGGAGCAGGACCACGAACAACATCATCCTTATTTCAGCAAACATCAACTTCTGCACAAACAGCTCACACATACCATCAGGAGCAGGACCACGAACAACATCATCCTTATTTCAGCAAACATCAACTTCTGCACAAACAGCTCACACATACCATACCATCAGGAGCAGGACCACGAACAACATCATCCTTATTTCAGCAAACATCAACTTCTGCACAAACAGCTCACACATACCATCAGGAGCAGGACCACGAACAACATCATCCTTATTTCAGCAAACATCAACTTCTGCACAAACAGCTCACACATACCATCAGGAGCAGGACCACGAACAACATCATCCTTATTTCAGCAAACATCAACTTCTGCACAAACAGCTCACACATACCATCAGGAGCAGGACCACGAACAACATCATCCTTATTTCAGCAAACATCAACTTCTGCACAAACAGCTCACACATACCATCAGGAGCAGGACCACGAACAACATCATCCTTATTTCAGCAAACATCAACTTCTGCACAAACAGCTCACACATACCATCAGGAGCAGGACCACGAACAACATCATCCTTATTTCAGCAAACATCAACTTCTGCACAAACAGCTCACACATACCATCAGGAGCAGGACCACGAACAACATCATCCTTATTTCAGCAAACATCAACTTCTGCACAAACAGCTCACACATACCATCAGGAGCAGGACCACGAACAACATCATCCTTATTTCAGCAAACATCAACTTCTGCACAAACAGCTCAGCAACACATACCATCAGGAGCAGGACCACGAACAACATCATCCTTATTTCAGCAAACATCAGCTTCTGCACAAACAGCTCACACATACCATCAGGAGCAGGACCACGAACACATCATCCTTATTTCAGCAAACATCAACTTCTGCACAAACAGCTCACACATACCATCAGGAGCAGGACCACGAACAACATCATCCTTATTTCAGCAAACATCAACTTCTGCACAAACAGCTCACACATACCATCAGGAGCAGGACCACGAACAACATCATCCTTATTTCAGCAAACATCAACTTCTGCACAAACAGCTCACACATACCATCAGGAGCAGGACCACGAACAACATCATCCTTATTTCAGCAAACATCAACTTCTGCACAAACAGCTCACACATACCATCAGGAGCAGGACCACGAACAACATCATCCTTATTTCAGCAAACATCAACTTCTGCACAAACAGCTCACACATACCATCAGGAGCAGGACCACGAACAACATCATCCTTATTTCAGCAAACATCAACTTCTGCACAAACAGCTCACACATACCATCAGGAGCAGGACCACGAACAACATCATCCTTATTTCAGCAAACATCAACTTCTGCACAAAACAGCTCACACATACATACCATCAGGAGCAGGACCACGAACAACATCATCCTTATTTCAGCAAACATCAACTTCTGCACAAACAGCTCACACATACCATCAGGAGCAGGACCACGAACAACATCATCCTTATTTCAGCAAACATCAACTTCTGCACAAACAGCTCACACATACCATCAGGAGCAGGACCACGAACAACATCATCCTTATTTCAGCAAACATCAACTTCTGCACAAACAGCTCACACATACCATCATCAGAGCAGGACCACGAACAACATCATCCTTATTTCAGCAAACATCAACTTCTGCACAAACAGCTCACACATACCATCAGGAGCAGGACCACGAACAACATCATCCTTATTTCAGCAAACATCAACTTCTGCACAAACAGCTCACACATACCATCAGGAGCAGGACCACGAACAACATCATCCTTATTTCAGCAAACATCAACTTCTGCACAAACATCAGCAGCAACCACATACCATCAGGAGCAGGACCACGAACAACATCATCCTTATTTCAGCAAACATCAACTTCTGCACAAACAGCTCACACATACCATCAGGAGCAGGACCACGAACAACATCATCCTTATTTCAGCAAACATCAACTTCTGCACAAACAGCTCACACTGCACAAACCATACCATCAGGAGCAGGACCACGAACAACATCATCCTTATTTCAGCAAACATCAACTTCTGCACAAACAGCTCACACATACCATCAGGAGCAGGACCACGAACAACATCATCCTTATTTCAGCAAACATCAACTTCTGCACAAACAGCTCACACATACCATCAGGAGCAGGACCACGAACAACATCATCCTTATTTCAGCAAACATCAACTTCTGCACAAACAGCTCACACATACCATCAGGAGCAGGACCACGAACAACATCATCCTTATTTCAGCAAACATCAACTTCTGCACAAACAGCTCACACATACCATCAGGAGCAGGACCACGAACAACATCATCCTTATTTCAGCAAACATCAACTTCTGCACAAACAGCTCACACATACCATCAGGAGCAGGACCACGAACAACATCATCCTTATTTCAGCAAACATCAACTTCTGCACAAACAGCTCACACATACCATCAGGAGCAGGACCACGAACAACATCATCCTTATTTCAGCAAACATCAACTTCTGCACAAACAGCTCACACATACCATCAGGAGCAGGACCACGAACAACATCATCCTTATTTCAGCAAACATCAACTTCTGCACAAACAGCTCACACATACCATCAGGAGCAGGACCACGAACAACATCATCCTTATTTCAGCAAACATCAACTTCTGCACAAACAGCTCACACATACCATCAGGAGCAGGACCACGAACAACATCATCCTTATTTCAGCAAACATCAACTTCTGCACAAACAGCTCACACATACCATCAGGAGCAGGACCACGAACAACATCATCCTTATTTCAGCAAACATCAACTTCTGCACAAACAGCTCAGCACATTACCATCAGGAGCAGGACCACGAACAACATCATCCTTATTTCAGCAAACATCAACTTCTGCACAAACAGCTCACACATACCATCAGGAGCAGGACCACGAACAACATCATCCTTATTTCAGCAAACATCAACTTCTGCACAAACAGCTCACACATACCATCAGGAGCAGGACCACGAACAACATCATCCTTATTTCAGCAAACATCAACTTCTGCACAAACAGCAGCACACATACCATCAGGAGCAGGACCACGAACAACATCATCCTTATTTCAGCAAACATCAACTTCTGCACAAACATCAGCAGCAACCACATACCATCAGGAGCAGGACCACGAACAACATCATCCTTATTTCAGCAAACATCAACTTCTGCACAAACAGCTCACACATACCATCAGGAGCAGGACCACGAACAACATCATCCTTATTTCAGCAAACATCAACTTCTGCACAAACAGCTCACACATACCATCAGGAGCAGGACCACGAACAACATCATCCTTATTTCAGCAAACATCAACTTCTGCACAAACAGCTCACACATATATCCATCAGAGCAGGACCACGAACAACATCATCCTTATTTCAGCAAACATCAACTTCTGCACAAACAGCTCACACATACCATCAGGAGCAGGACCACGAACAACATCATCCTTATTTCAGCAAACATCAACTTCTGCACAAACAGCTCACACATACCATCAGGAGCAGGACCACGAACAACATCATCCTTATTTCAGCAAACATCAACTTCTGCACAAACAGCTCACACATACCATCAGGAGCAGGACCACGAACAACATCATCCTTATTTCAGCAAACATCAACTTCTGCACAAACAGCTCACACATACCATCAGGAGCAGGACCACGAACAACATCATCCTTATTTCAGCAAACATCAACTTCTGCACAAACAGCTCACACATACCATCAGGAGCAGGACCACGAACAACATCATCCTTATTTCAGCAAACATCAACTTCTGCACAACAGCTCACACATACCATCAGGAGCAGGACCACGAACAACATCATCCTTATTTCAGCAAACATCAACTTCTGCACAAACAGCTCACACATCAGCACACATACCATCAGGAGCAGGACCACGAACAACATCATCCTTATTTCAGCAAACATCAACTTCTGCACAAACAGCTCACACATACCATCAGGAGCAGGACCACGAACAACATCATCCTTATTTCAGCAAACATCAACTTCTGCACAAACATCAGCAGCAACTACATACCATCAGGAGCAGGACCACGAACAACATCATCCTTATTTCAGCAAACATCAACTTCTGCACAAACAGCTCACACATACCATCAGGAGCAGGACCACGAACAACATCATCCTTATTTCAGCAAACATCAACTTCTGCACAAACAGCTCACACATACCATCAGGAGCAGGACCACGAACAACATCATCCTTATTTCAGCAAACATCAACTTCTGCACAAACAGCTCACACATACCATATCATATGGAGCAGGACCACGAACAACATCATCCTTATTTCAGCAAACATCAACTTCTGCACAAACATCAGCAGCAACCACATACCATCAGGAGCAGGACCACGAACAACATCATCCTTATTTCAGCAAACATCAACTTCTGCACAAACAGCTCACACATACCATCAGGAGCAGGACCACGAACAACATCATCCTTATTTCAGCAAACATCAACTTCTGCACAAACAGCTCACACATACCATCAGGAGCAGGACCACGAACAACATCATCCTTATTTCAGCAAACATCAACTTCTGCACAAACAGCTCACACATACCATCAGGAGCAGGACCACGAACAACATCATCCTTATTTCAGCAAACATCAACTTCTGCACAAACAGCTCACACATACCATCAGGAGCAGGACCACGAACAACATCATCCTTATTTCAGCAAACATCAACTTCTGCACAAACATCAGCAGCAACTACATACCATCAGGAGCAGGACCACGAACAACATCATCCTTATTTCAGCAAACATCAACTTCTGCACAAACAGCTCACACATACCATCAGGAGCAGGACCACGAACAACATCATCCTTATTTCAGCAAACATCAACTTCTGCACAAACAGCTCACACATACCATCAGGAGCAGGACCACGAACAACATCATCCTTATTTCAGCAAACATCAACTTCTGCACAAACAGCTCACACATACCATCAGGAGCAGGACCACGAACAACATCATCCTTATTTCAGCAAACATCAACTTCTGCACAAACAGCTCACACATACCATCAGGAGCAGGACCACGAACAACATCATCCTTATTTCAGCAAACATCAACTTCTGCACAAACAGCTCACACATACCATCAGGAGCAGGACCACGAACAACATCATCCTTATTTCAGCAAACATCAACTTCTGCACAAACAGCTCACACATACCATCAGGAGCAGGACCACGAACAACATCATCCTTATTTCAGCAAACATCAACTTCTGCACAAACAGCTCACACATACCATCAGGAGCAGGACCACGAACAACATCATCCTTATTTCAGCAAACATCAACTTCTGCACAAACAGCTCACACATACCACCATCAGGAGCAGGACCACGAACAACATCATCCTTATTTCAGCAAACATCAACTTCTGCACAAACAGCAGCACACACATACCATCAGGAGCAGGACCACGAACAACATCATCCTTATTTCAGCAAACATCAACTTCTGCACAAACAGCTCACACATACCATCAGGAGCAGGACCACGAACAACATCATCCTTATTTCAGCAAACATCAACTTCTGCACAAACAGCTCACACATACCATCAGGAGCAGGACCACGAACAACATCATCCTTATTTCAGCAAACATCAACTTCTGCACAAACAGCTCACACATACCATCAGGAGCAGGACCACGAACAACATCATCCTTATTTCAGCAAACATCAACTTCTGCACAAACAGCTCACACATACCATCAGGAGCAGGACCACGAACAACATCATCCTTATTTCAGCAAACATCAACTTCTGCACAAACAGCTCAACACATACCATCAGGAGCAGGACCACGAACAACATCATCCTTATTTCAGCAAACATCAACTTCTGCACAAACAGCTCACACATACCATCAGGAGCAGGACCACGAACAACATCATCCTTATTTCAGCAAACATCAACTTCTGCACAAACAGCTCACACATACCATCAGGAGCAGGACCACGAACAACATCATCCTTATTTCAGCAAACATCAACTTCTGCACAAACAGCAGCACAACCACATACCATCAGGAGCAGGACCACGAACAACATCATCCTTATTTCAGCAAACATCAACTTCTGCACAAACAGCTCACACATACCATCAGGAGCAGGACCACGAACAACATCATCCTTATTTCAGCAAACATCAACTTCTGCACAAACAGCTCACACATACCATCAGGAGCAGGACCACGAACAACATCATCCTTATTTCAGCAAACATCAACTTCTGCACAAACAGCTCACACACATACCATCAGGAGCAGGACCACGAACAACATCATCCTTATTTCAGCAAACATCAACTTCTGCACAAACAGCTCACACATACCATCAGGAGCAGGACCACGAACAACATCATCCTTATTTCAGCAAACATCAACTTCTGCACAAACAGCTCACACATACCATCAGGAGCAGGACCACGAACAACATCATCCTTATTTCAGCAAACATCAACTTCTGCACAAACAGCTCACACATACCATCAGGAGCAGGACCACGAACAACATCATCCTTATTTCAGCAAACATCAACTTCTGCACAAACAGCTCACACATACCATCAGGGAGCAGGACCACGAACAACATCATCCTTATTTCAGCAAACATCAACTTCTGCACAAACAGCTCACACATACCATCAGGAGCAGGACCACGAACAACATCATCCTTATTTCAGCAAACATCAACTTCTGCACAAACAGCTCACAAACAGCTCACACATACCATCAGGAGCAGGACCACGAACAACATCATCCTTATTTCAGCAAACATCAACTTCTGCACAAACAGCTCACACATACATACATACCATCAGGAGCAGGACCACGAACAACATCATCCTTATTTCAGCAAACATCAACTTCTGCACAAACAGCTCACACATACCATCAGGAGCAGGACCACGAACAACATCATCCTTATTTCAGCAAACATCAACTTCTGCACAAACAGCTCACACATACCATCAGGAGCAGGACCACGAACAACATCATCCTTATTTCAGCAAACATCAACTTCTGCACAAACAGCTCACACATACCATCAGGAGCAGGACCACGAACAACATCATCCTTATTTCAGCAAACATCAACTTCTGCACAAACAGCTCACACATACCATCAGGAGCAGGACCACGAACAACATCATCCTTATTTCAGCAAACATCAACTTCTGCACAAACAGCTCACACATACCATCAGGAGCAGGACCACGAACAACATCATCCTTATTTCAGCAAACATCAACTTCTGCACAAACAGCTCACACATACCATCAGGAGCAGGACCACGAACAACATCATCCTTATTTCAGCAAACATCAACTTCTGCACAAACAGCTCACACATACCATCAGGAGCAGGACCACGAACAACATCATCCTTATTTCAGCAAACATCAACTTCTGCACAAACAGCTCACACATACCATCAGGAGCAGGACCACGAACAACATCATCCTTATTTCAGCAAACATCAACTTCTGCACAAACATCAGCTCACACATACCATCAGGAGCAGGACCACGAACAACATCATCCTTATTTCAGCAAACATCAACTTCTGCACAAACAGCTCACACATACCATCAGGAGCAGGACCACGAACAACATCATCCTTATTTCAGCAAACATCAACTTCTGCACAAACAGCTCACACATACCATCAGGAGCAGGACCACGAACAACATCATCCTTATTTCAGCAAACATCAACTTCTGCACAAACAGCTCACACATACCATCAGGAGCAGGACCACGAACAACATCATCCTTATTTCAGCAAACATCAACTTCTGCACAAACAGCTCAGCACATACCATCAGGAGCAGGACCACGAACAACATCATCCTTATTTCAGCAAACATCAACTTCTGCACAAACAGCTCACACATACCATCAGGAGCAGGACCACGAACAACATCATCCTTATTTCAGCAAACATCAACTTCTGCACAAACAGCTCACACATACCATCAGGAGCAGGACCACGAACAACATCATCCTTATTTCAGCAAACATCAACTTCTGCACAAACAGCTCACACATACCATCAGGAGCAGGACCACGAACAACATCATCCTTATTTCAGCAAACATCAACTTCTGCACAAACAGCTCACACATACCATCAGGAGCAGGACCACGAACAACATCATCCTTATTTCAGCAAACATCAACTTCTGCACAAACAGCTCACACATACCATCAGGAGCAGGACCACGAACAACATCATCCTTATTTCAGCAAACATCAACTTCTGCACAAACAGCTCACACATACCATCAGGAGCAGGACCACGAACAACATCATCCTTATTTCAGCAAACATCAACTTCTGCACAAACAGCTCACACATACCATCAGGAGCAGGACCACGAACAACATCATCCTTATTTCAGCAAACATCAACTTCTGCACAAACAGCTCACACATACCATCAGGAGCAGGACCACGAACAACATCATCCTTATTTCAGCAAACATCAACTTCTGCACAAACAGCTCACACATACCATCAGGAGCAGGACCACGAACAACATCATCCTTATTTCAGCAAACATCAACTTCTGCACAAACATCAGCAGCAACTACATACCATCAGGAGCAGGACCACGAACAACATCATCCTTATTTCAGCAAACATCAACTTCTGCACAAACAGCTCACACATACCATCAGGAGCAGGACCACGAACAACATCATCCTTATTTCAGCAAACATCAACTTCTGCACAAACAGCTCACACATACCATCAGGGAGCAGGACCACGAACAACATCATCCTTATTTCAGCAAACATCAACTTCTGCACAAACAGCTCACACATACCATCAGGAGCAGGACCACGAACAACATCATCCTTATTTCAGCAAACATCAACTTCTGCACAAACAGCTCACACATACCATCAGGAGCAGGACCACGAACAACATCATCCTTATTTCAGCAAACATCAACTTCTGCACAAACAGCTCACACATACCATCAGGAGCAGGACCACGAACAACATCATCCTTATTTCAGCAAACATCAACTTCTGCACAAACATCAGCAGCAACTACATACCATCAGGAGCAGGACCACGAACAACATCATCCTTATTTCAGCAAACATCAACTTCTGCACAAACATCACAGCTCACATACCATCATCAGAGCAGGACCACGAACAACATCATCCTTATTTCAGCAAACATCAACTTCTGCACAAACAGCTCACACATACCATCAGGAGCAGGACCACGAACAACATCATCCTTATTTCAGCAAACATCAACTTCTGCACAAACAGCTCACACACATACCATCAGGAGCAGGACCACGAACAACATCATCCTTATTTCAGCAAACATCAACTTCTGCACAAACAGCTCACACATACCATCAGGAGCAGGACCACGAACAACATCATCCTTATTTCAGCAAACATCAACTTCTGCACAAACAGCTCACACATACCATCAGGAGCAGGACCACGAACAACATCATCCTTATTTCAGCAAACATCAACTTCTGCACAAACAGCTCACACATACCATCAGGAGCAGGACCACGAACAACATCATCCTTATTTCAGCAAACATCAACTTCTGCACAAACAGCTCACACATACCATCAGGAGCAGGACCACGAACAACATCATCCTTATTTCAGCAAACATCAACTTCTGCACAAACAGCTCACACATACCATCAGGAGCAGGACCACGAACAACATCATCCTTATTTCAGCAAACATCAACTTCTGCACAAACAGCTCACACATACCATCAGGAGCAGGACCACGAACAACATCATCCTTATTTCAGCAAACATCAACTTCTGCACAAACAGCTCACACATACCATCAGGAGCAGGACCACGAACAACATCATCCTTATTTCAGCAAACATCAACTTCTGCACAAACAGCTCACACATACCATCAGGAGCAGGACCACGAACAACATCATCCTTATTTCAGCAAACATCAACTTCTGCACAAACATCAGCAGCAACGACATACCATCAGGAGCAGGACCACGAACAACATCATCCTTATTTCAGCAAACATCAACTTCTGCACAAACAGCTCACACATACCATCAGGAGCAGGACCACGAACAACATCATCCTTATTTCAGCAAACATCAACTTCTGCACAAACAGCTCACACACATACCATCAGGAGCAGGACCACGAACAACATCATCCTTATTTCAGCAAACATCAACTTCTGCACAAACAGCTCACACATACCATCAGGAGCAGGACCACGAACAACATCATCCTTATTTCAGCAAACATCAACTTCTGCACAAACAGCTCACACATACCATCAGGAGCAGGACCACGAACAACATCATCCTTATTTCAGCAAACATCAACTTCTGCACAAACAGCTCACACATACCATCAGGAGCAGGACCACGAACAACATCATCCTTATTTCAGCAAACATCAACTTCTGCACAAACAGCTCACACATACCATCAGGAGCAGGACCACGAACAACATCATCCTTATTTCAGCAAACATCAACTTCTGCACAAACATCAGCAGCAACCACATACCATCAGGAGCAGGACCACGAACAACATCATCCTTATTTCAGCAAACATCAACTTCTGCACAAACAGCTCACACATACCATATGGAGCAGGACCACGAACAACATCATCCTTATTTCAGCAAACATCAACTTCTGCACAAACATCAGCAGCAACCACATACCATCAGGAGCAGGACCACGAACAACATCATCCTTATTTCAGCAAACATCAACTTCTGCACAAACAGCTCACACTTCACAAACAGCTCACACATACCATCAGGAGCAGGACCACGAACAACATCATCCTTATTTCAGCAAACATCAACTTCTGCACAAACAGCTCACACATACCATCAGGAGCAGGACCACGAACAACATCATCCTTATTTCAGCAAACATCAACTTCTGCACAAACAGCTCACACATACCATCAGGAGCAGGACCACGAACAACATCATCCTTATTTCAGCAAACATCAACTTCTGCACAAACAGCTCACACATACCATACATCAGGAGCAGGACCACGAACAACATCATCCTTATTTCAGCAAACATCAACTTCTGCACAAACAGCTCACACATACCATCAGGAGCAGGACCACGAACAACATCATCCTTATTTCAGCAAACATCAACTTCTGCACAAACAGCTCACACATACCATCAGGAGCAGGACCACGAACAACATCATCCTTATTTCAGCAAACATCAACTTCTGCACAAACATCAGCAGCAACCACATACCATCTGGAGCAGGACCACGAACAACATTTAAATCAAAGATTTACTAAGTGAATTTATGTGGAGCTCCGCTTCAGCCGACAGTCTCGAGCAGTTGATTATTTGTGGACCTAACATCACCAGTGTTATTCGATGTTAAGTTGGTTGGTGTTACTGGAAGTGCCAAATTGAGTACACACATTAACGGTATTGTATCTGCAAGCAATGCACAATACAGCTTACCCATTTGGTGTAACATCTAATCCTTTAGAGGAATATGTAAACTGAAACTTCTTGATAATCTTAAACAAAACCAACCTGTATCCTGCACTACCATCACTTGATGTATTTGTATATAGCAGCAGCAACAAAGAAAGTCTTGATATCTATTGACGATCAGTACTTACACTCCAGACAAGTTTGCAGCTCACCTGAGTGCGCAGTCCGACGTTTATATATGGTTTTCTGTAACAACGTTTTCGACATCAAAGGTGTCTTTTACAAATTACACGTCTGCCTTCGACATGGCGTTGGTACCTCCTTTTAATAGCTGAGCTTTCGTTAATCATTAATTACATCAGTTATTTATATCGCCATATTTCATGAATAGTTGGCTTCCTCCAACACATATACTATTTTGTGAGTGAGTGAGTGAGTTAAAATTTTACATCGCATCAGCAATATTACAGCCATATAGCGATGAAAACAAGGTAATCATTTTAAAATATCTGTCCACAAAGGACAGTAAAACCAATAAGACTATCACAGATATATATTTAAAACTATTAATGAAATCTAACATACTTTAACAATAGAGGACGATACAATATAAAACAGGCTATAGATCGCCAACAACTAAAGGTGGATCACATTATTCAGGACCATGGGTATACACTTTTGTTGTTAATCCCGTTCATGCATACCATCGTATTGTTAATCCCTGTTACATGTATACAGGTCTTTGTTGTGATGAATGACTTCCACACACTCACATCATCAGATTCCATTTGGTCTGAAAGTCAAAATACCTGTGAAAAAATATATTAAGGAATCAGTGATGACATAAGAAAGTATTTTCAGCCCGGTGTAGCAGGGCAATACTGCAGTAGCCAACATGAGTACGACATGAATAAATGTTTGTCGTGAGGACCAAAAGAGGACGATAAGTTTCGAAACAAGTTATGCTGTGGATACAGGTATTTTGTTCTGGTTCCAATACCTATGTGTATGTGTGCATGTGTGCATGTATGCATGTATGTATGCATGTATGTATGTATGTATGTATGTATGTATGTATGTATGTATGTATGTATGTATGTATGTATGTATGTATGTATGTATGTATGTATGTATGTATGTATGTATGTATGTATGTATGTATGTATGTGTGTATGTGTGTATGTATGCATGTATGCGTGTATGTGTGTATGTGTGCATGTGTGCATGTATGCATGTATGCATGTGTGCATGTGTGCATGTGTGCATGTGTGCATGTATGCATGTATGTATGTATGTATGTCTGTATGTATGTCTGTATGTATGTATGTCTGTATGTCTGTATGTCTGTATGTATGTATGTATGTATGTATGTATGTATGTATGTATGTATGTATGTATGTATGCATGCATGCATGCATGCATGCATGTATGTATGTATGCAACAATTTCACAGTCCCAGAAGAGATGGGTAATTGATTCAATGTTATATTTAACACGTCACAATTTAATTCTGGACTCACGAATGTCCAGAAACTCTCCGCACTGTGGGCACTTTCTGACAAGGGTTTTGACCAAATGGAACATGCAGTTGTTATTAATACATGCCAAGGATGAAAAAAGGCACACAAAATGTTTCGAAAACTGTCAATTTCAACTCGCTCGCCCATGGGCCACAGGAGGAAGTATAACCACACCCAAAGGCATGACACACTGTTCCAAAATTACGACACACTATTCTAAAAGTGTCACACGTCCTTCCCAATATACAACTAACTGCTCCAAATGTATGACGACTCGTTTCAAAAGTATGACACACTGTTCTAATAATTACACACACTGTTCCAAAAGTATGAAAGACCCTCCGAAAACCGTATCATTAGTCGCGGACCCGTTCCATAGATATTACTACCAAAAAAGTATGGGGAGAACGTATAATCACGCCAAAGGCATGACACACTGTTCCAAAACTACGACACATGTCGGTCAGTTTGGAGTCGCAGCTTCCCCCCACGACTGTCGTCTGCTCAGCATTTCATTCCCCGCAACCCTGAGCGTTATGGCAATCCATTCTATTCACTTTTGCCTAGGTCGGTACACGTCTATTTCTCCGTGTTCTCTGTTAAACTGGTTCCCATGCACTCTAAACTTTGTCTACATAGCAACAATGTGTGAAGCCCACGTGTGGTGTCCCCAGTTGTGATATTGCTGGAATATTGCTGAAAGTTGTATAAGCGTACTGAGGTAGACCTGTCTAATGAAACCACTGGGTAATCTTGATTATCGAGGCTAAAATGTGTAGTGGTATGTATTGTAATGTATTCAACGCACGCATACACACACACACACACACACACACATATAACATACATACATGTATTGTAATGTATTCAACTACTCGACCCTCACAACAGATAACATTCAAATATTTCAAGAAATAGATTTTTCGAATAACGGACCGGATCACTGTCAGATACACTTAATTAATAATCTGAACATCTCTCTGTCCGGTATTTCAAAAAATTCGTTTTGATGCACCTTTTTTCTCGAATACCAGGACACCTCACCACTACACATTTTAGCCTCGATAATCAAGATTACCCAGTGGTTTCATTAGAAAGGTCTACCTCGGTACACTTATACAACTTTCAGCAATATTCCAGCAATATCACAACTGGGGACACCACACGTGGGCTTCACACATTGTAGCTATGTAGAAAAGTTTAGAGTGCATGGGAACCAGTTAAACAGAGAACACGGAGAAATAGACGTGTACCGACCTAGGCAAAAGTGAATAGAATGGATTGCCAAACGCTCAGAGTTGTGTATCGGGAATGAAATGCTGAGCAGACGGTCGTCGGGGAAGCTGCGACTCCGACCACGACCGACATACGTGTCGCAATTTTAGAACAGTGTGTCATGCCTTTGGCGTGATTATACGTTCTCCCCATACTTTTTTGGTAGTAAAATCTATGGAACGGGTCCGCGACTAATGACACGGTTTTCGGAGGGTCTTTCATACTTTTGGAACAGTGTGTGTAATTATTAGAACAGTGTGTCATACTTTTGAAACGAGTCGTCATACATTTGGAGCAGTTAGTTGTACACTGGGAAGGACGTGTGACACTTTTAGAATAGTGTGTCATAATTTTGGAACAGTGTGTCATGCCTTTGACGTGATTATACGTTCTCCCCATACTTTTTAGTAGTACAATCTATAGACCGGGTGCGCGACTAATGACACGGTTTAGGGAGGATCTGTCATACTTTTGGAACAGTGTGTGTAATTATTAGAACAGTGTGTCATACTTTTGAAACGAGTCGTCATACATTTGGAGCAGTTAGTCGTACATTGGGAAGGACGTGTGACACTTTTAGAATAGTGTGTCGTAATTTTGGAACAGTGTGTCATGCCTTTGGGTGTGGTTATACTTCCTCCGGACATTTTTCAGTAGTAAAATCTACGAACACTCGAAAACAACACAAAAACAGTAATACGTGTTTTAACAAAGACGCTGCATCAGTTTCACAGTAACGCTTTGATAAGATTATTTATACGCGCAATGTTAGCGGTTAATTTATACCATTCCTCCGTGGAGATAGATATACTCAAAATTGTCTCTTTGCCAGCTATAAATTGCTTGATATCTACGATGGGTAAATTTTCTTTCAAACAAAAGGAAACACGTTTTGATCGCCCCTGTCCCCTCCCAATATATAGCAGGGTTCAGCCATTCAAAGGTATGACGCAGTGTCCCAAACGTACGACAATCCGCTCAAGAAGTATGACAGATCCTCCCAAAAGTGAAACTTGAGCCTCGTACAATTCTCACAGATTTTACTATTAAAATGATGGGAGAATGTATAACCACGCCCAAAGTATGACACGTTGTTCCAAAAGTATGACGCACCCTTATGAAAATATGATAAACTGTTTTCAAAGTATGACACACCGTATCAAAAGTATGGTAGGCCATTCCAAAAGTATCACCGACCCTTATAAAAATATGATACATTGTTTTCAAAGTATAACACACTACACCTAAGCCATGATTACCTACACAGCCATACATTTCTAGGGACGATATGGTGAAACATTACAGTAAAGAGAATATGGTTAAAGACGATTCCATGGTTTGTATGTGGAAAGGGCTTACTCGAAGAAGAAGTGTTTACGAAGAAGAAAAGTGGTAGATTAAAGTGTCGCATGTTGTGGTTGACACTAGTGCGCTATAGAGAGTTTGACAGTATAATAGAATGTGATCATTTTAGCAATGCTGCTATACATTAAGGCAGATGACAGGCAAATTACCTATCCTTCTGAAATACTGTACGGGCGAGATTTGCAATGGTTTGGAAATAATGATCCTTTTCTTAAAACCATTTGTGGCGGCATCAGTAGCAGGGATACTTTATAGCGGGTAGTATGTCAGCGGCACATGACGCCTTTTTAAACGGTATCGGTCGTGAGGCAGGTTGCTCCCTTCCATTGAACCACTAAGTTGTGTATAATGCCTAAATTAAATTTCACTCTCCACTCTTTTCAATCATCCTCAGGATGTTCTAGAAGAGACATGTCCGTATTTCTCAATAACTCGTATACAGGGTCTTCCTCATCAACCGTGATGAGAATGTTGTCGTTTTGCGCCATTTTGTGATAAGCGAGGGAGAGAGAAAGAAGTCTATTCACTTTACGATCGTAGTTAAAAGGATTATAGCTTCAACGCACACAATGGACAACATCGACAGACAGAAATGATGTATAAAATAGTAGATGCAATTTTCTGGGAAAACTGGCGAGACGACGGCATCGGCGCTCACGGTTGTGCATTAGGGGGCGGTTAGAGCAATTAAACCTATTGACGATGTACGCAGGGGTTATTTTCGAGACAACAAACAAGTCTATGTGGTGGAAAAGGTGTAGAGACGACGACGTGGACACACACGGTTTTGCATTAGGGAGCGGTTAGAGCAATTAAACCTATTGACGGTGTACGTTGGGGTTACTTTCGAGACAATAGACAAGTCTATGTGGAGGAAAAGATGTAGGGGCGACGGCGTCGACACACACGGTGGTCGAAACAATTGTGTAATAAGGGATGGTTAGATCTAGTAGCAACAATATACGATAAACCGTGGATTATATGGTGTGTAAGATAATAGAGGTGATTTTCGTCTTTCAACTGGGCGTACCGAGCGTACATTGTGACGGCTATGGCTAGAATGAGGACACGTCCAATTACCCTTCAGGACAATGGGGTGCATATCACTCTCAAACTATACTGTCAAAAGCTATCCATACAGTTTGGACGTAATGAGCCTGTTCTTAAAAACAACTATGGCGGTATAAGTAGCAGAGATACTTTGGTAGAGATGTGTGGTAATAAAATAGACTGTAGTGGGGTGAAGAGATTGGAATATCCTATACTGTTTATTTGCAACACGGACAGAAAAAGCGAACCGGGTAGATTACACATGTACGACTCGTACGGTATAGATTACACACGAATATGGCCCGAATTTCACCATTTTGTGGCAAAATACGGTCGTTTGCATTATTCCTACAAAAGAGTTTGTGTACAAAGCCTGTCGTCGGTAGCTTGCGGTCACCATTGTTTATATTTCCGCAGCTGACCATCTCGAAGTATTTCTAACGATGATATAGTTAGGCATTTCAGTAGTCTGTCTCACAGTCCCTGAACCACATTAATTTCCCTACTACCAAGCCCTCTCTGCAGTGCTAAAGCCCTAAATAAAGCAAGTCTAGATTTCCTCAGGTTCAGGCTGAATCTCTGGTCTCCCTAGGGCTCCTTTTTTAATATAAATGGGCTTGTTTGTCACTATCAAAATTATATATATTCAGAGACTAAGCCTTAGTCTAGCATTTCAGTAAAAGTAATACGCCTGCAAACGATTCCATGGTTTTCAGATGGTATGATAATACCAAGAAGAGTATACTCAAGAACTTTATGAGCAATGGGTTTTGACGAGGGAAAAAATAGCTTAGTGACAAAGCTGTAGGAATGTTTACACTGTTTAGGAATGTAGGAATGTTTGCACCGATTTTACTAGCCAACCATACAAAGAGGTGTTATGTGCGGCTTTTAGCGCTTACGCAGCAGAAAGGTACCCACGGCGATAACGCCTGTGTTTGATGTAATAGGTATAATTATGTGTAGGACCGGGATTTGACCCCTTAGCGTCCAATGACAGGACGAGGTGCCCCCTTAGGTCACGCCCCCTATTCTTTTCGTACGTAACCGCTGATGGTGACGAGAGTATCACGCCCACCGACACGCAGTAGCTAGTTAGAAGCCGTCTGCCAGTGAGTGAGGTTGTATATTTTGAGTGCTCCGTACCACGATGTCCTGCTACATTCAATCCTTATCTAATTTAAACAGATTTCGAAACGTTCGACATTCATTACGTACGTTTTCTGCAGATGTATCTACAGAAAAGGACGGGAGAAAGTATAACCCCTACCAAAGGTATGACACAGTGCCCCAAACGTAGAACAATTCGTTCCAGAAGTATGAGAAATCCTCCCAAAAGTGTAACTTTAGCCTCGTACAATTCTCACAGATTTTACTACTAAAATGACGGGAGAATGTATAACCACGCCCAAGTATGACATTAGTGATTGTCTTGTGGTGAGATATCGCAATTTCTTTCCACAGAGCGTTTGCGACTATGCGGCTCGCTCTGTGTGTTATCACTATTTCTAACCACATGACCATGCCTCGATGGGGTATATGACCATCGGCTGGTGACATAATGATTTGCTCGATGTAGTATGTCAATTTTCTCATCACTTAACCTGTCCACGATAGACTACATGGTCAACGGTTAGTGTCATAGTGGATGGCACGATGTAGTATTGCATTTTTTTCTCATCGCTTAACCCGACCACAATAGACTATATGGCCGAAGGATGGTGTCATAGCGGATCGTATGATGTAGTATGAGAGTTTCGCATCACTTAACCTGTCCACGATAAACTATATGGCCAACGGCTAGTGTTATATTGAATCACACGATTTAGTATGTCAGTTTTCTCATCACTTAATCCGTCCACGATAGACTAGGTGACGACCTTCGTGTCTTCTGACTACCATGTACGAGAGATAACACTATATATGCTATATATATATTGTATATATTAAATTGTGTTGTGTGTGTGAGTGATTGTAAACGCCGGGCAGTCACTGATTTCCCGTTAAGTATAGAAGCACCCGGTAGATTACACATACACGACTCATACGGTATACATTACACACGAATTTGTGTCGAATTTGACGATTTTTTGTCAAAATATGGTCGTTTGCAATATACCTACTATAGAGTTCGCTTGCAGAGCCTATCGTCTGTAGCTTGCGGACAACATAGCCTATATTTCAGTAGCTGTCGTTCTAGGGGTATTTCCAACAAAGAGATAGTGAAATATTACAGCCAAAAGAACACGCTTAAGAACGATTCGATGGTTTTCAGATGGTATGATGATAGCATGAAACGTATGCTCGAAAAATTCTAAATAGGCGCGGGAGTAAGGTTGCGTATTCTTAGTGGATTCTGTTTTGATTAGCGGAGGTAGAAACCCCCATGTATTTGCTCCGACACGCTTGTAAGTAGGTAATAAGTAATCTGCCATACACATACAATAGCATTCCTCATACCCACACAAAAGAATTCCTCACCCAAACAATAGCATTCCTGAACCAAACAAAAGAAATTCCTACAGGCTCAGCCTTAAAGAATGTAGGTTCATTACATTATGAATGACATTCCATAGGTTCAGTTGTTACAACAAAAGAAATTCCTACAGGCTCAGCCTTAAAGAATGTAGGTTCATTACATTATGAATGACATTCCATAGGTTCAGTTGTTACAACAAAAGAAATTCCTACAGGCTCAAAAGAAATTCCTTAAGGAGCATAGAGCAGGACAAAGACATTCCTTAAGGAGCGTAGGAGTAACCATAGAGGTGAAACGTCATTCCTACAGCTGCCCCTCAGGTATATACAGGTGCGCTAACTCACATTCCATAGATACGACATTTGTCAGTACACGTTCCTACTATTCAAATATCAAATTCTTATAGTTTTTCCTTGTTTTATGTAAAATAAGCAATGCAAGTTGTATTACACTCCATTTAATCATGCTCACTTCAAAAACAGTTTTACATGTAGATAACAGATACGTAACTATGCGTGAAAGGGTTAATAGCATTCGTCATACCCACACAAAAGAATTCCTCACCCAAACAATAGCATTCCTGAACCAAACAAAAGAAATTCCTACAGGCTCAGCCTTAAAGAATGTAGGTTCATTACATTATGAATGACATTCCATAGGTTCAGTTGTTACAACAAAAGAAATTCCTACAGGCTCAAAAGAAATTCCTTAAGGAGCATAGAGCAGGACAAAGACATTCCTTAAGGAGCGTAGGAGTAACCATAGAGGTGAAACGTCATTCCTACAGCTGCCCCTCAGGTATATACAGGTGCGCTAACTCACATTCCATAAGTGCCACATTTACACAATACACATTCCTTCTATACAAAACCAAATTCTTATCTTAACAAATTTCAAATATTATCACAGAATTGTTTATAATGACATCACATATTTGCATCTATTTCAATCGCTTGAAGCAAAATTCTCATCATTCCATATCTCTTAACCAATCAAACTGAATGTGTATTACACATAAACCAATCAGACAAACCATTCTCTACAATCCTATCTTACACTCAAACGTTTTAGCTATTTCAAATCAGTTTTATCACCAACTTGGGGCAAGAAGGTGTTGAAAATCGTCTATCTCCTACATATTCTCTATGATGGCACAGAAAAGTGTGGATGTGAAACGTGTTGCTTTTTCCTCAGAGGAGACATTTGATGATACATTTCTGAAAGTAAAGGATATTCTTGATAGTCAGGTTTATCTACATGAAGTTATGATGAGATCGAGTGAGTTGTACAAAACCATCTATATGGATATGTTGGAGAAGACCAAAGCCTTAGAAGGGGAAACTTCAACCAATGTCACCTGCTTTCTTGAAATGGTTGACGGATTACACTCATCTCATAGGATCTTTCTCCTCTGCTGAAGAGCAAACTTCAGAGACAGCAACAACACAGAAAACAGTTGTTGCTAAGAAAAAGAAGAGAAGCAGAAAAATGGAGGATGATCTGTTTCAGCCCAGTGTGAAGAAACCAAAGAAACAGCAGGTTAAGAAAGCAAAGTAAGTATATATTTGTGTTACATGCGACTGTGTTCTATCTATTTAATTTGTAACATCAACAATTTTTGTTATATATTCATATCTTTTCTTTTCTTTTTGTTGGTAGGGTAATGGACAAGAACTCAAGTCAACCATCGCTTGTTATAGAACCTATTTCACCTCCTCCAACTGAAGCTAACCTAGATGTTTCCAGTGAAGTCAACTTGTTTGTGGATGAAGACACTCTCGTAGCCGACTGTCAATCTACTACCCCAAACGACTGGTGGCAGGATTACAATCAGCTTATGGAAGATATTGAGCAACAAGAGTCAAATGCAGTAGAGGATGATCCTTATGAAGAACACAAACTAACTCCTCTTCAAAAGAATTGTAGTGTATGCTGTCATAATAATATGTTGCGATATATCAGTTGCAATAGTGGACAGGTTCGTTGTCATGTATGTTGTATGGATCTGATGAACTGTATGTGTTATCATGATCCAGAGGGGATGGTGGATGACATGATATCTCAGGACTTTCATGGACATATCCTCACAGTATAAGTTGTTGCATTCCAACAGAAGACATATGACTGAGATGACGATCATTGGTTCTTATCTTATTGTGTATGATGATTGCTATGTTCAACTGATGTTGTTATGTATAGAATTTTCTGTGGTGAAATAAATTCTGTTCACTTCTTTTTTAGTTGTATAAAATCTTGTTCAACACATTGCCTTGTTTCAATTCATCATGAGTTCTCGAAAGAAGAACAGTGCATTAGAAAAGTATTATTTCAACCCACAAAACCCAGGTGCTTTCTATGGTCCATCTAAACTGTGTGATGAATTGAAGAAAAACAAGCAACACAATATCAGGTTGAGGAAGGTGAAACGGTTTGTGAATGAGCAAGATGCTTACAGTTTACACAAACCAGTTAGACATAAATTTAAAAGGATGAAAGTAAGAGTTAATACAATGAATGAAATGTTTGATGCAGATTTAGCAGATATGACAAGGTACATGAAATGGAATGATGGTGTCAGATATCTGTTGGTAGTCGTGGACATTCTTTCACATAAGAAAAATATACAAATGCAAATATCATTTTCAAAAATATCCTGCATAGTGAGAAAGTAGAATAATACTAAACTGAAGTAAGTAATTACTGGCATTTCACTCTTGACTGCTGACGGATAAGACGTCCTTTTTCAACATGAGGAGAGCTTCCGGGGATATATTTGGCCCTACACCCATGTTCACAAAGTTTGGCAAGAGCAAGTCAACAAAAACACGTCAGAGAAAAGCAATGGGATCGCTGAAAAGACAGGTTACATCTAACAAGAAAAAAAGAAGGGCAACTGTGAAGGGCAAAAAGAAGACTGCACTGAAAATACAACCTGTGTCCAATATCATTATGAAACGGACTAAAGCTGCCTTGAAACGTAACATGGCTCAAAGGTATAAAAGAATGCTTCAGACTCTCTAATCACCCACTTGTGTTACATCAGTATGGAGCTTACTACCACCTGTCCAGACTGTGACAAGAGATTTACGCGAAAAGATAATTTACAAAGACATCAGAAGCAGATGCATATGCATGGATCAATTCAAGAGTTACATCCTCCTCTTCCTCAGGATACACATCTTCCTTCTCCTCCTCCTCAGCATAAACAACTTCCTCCTCCTCCTCCTCCTCAGGATAAACAACTTTCTCCGCCTCAGGATAAACAACTTCCTCCTACTCCTCCTCAGGAGGAGCACAAGAAGCATGAACGATTCAAATTTCTGATTCCCTCCAATGGCATCATCGTTGGACCCAGTGGATGTGGAAAGTCGGTGTTTGTCTTCAACCTATTAAGACGTGGATTCATTCAACCTCTACCTGACTGTATAGTCTGGTGTTATACCGTGTGGCAACCTCTTTATGATAGCATTCTTCAAACTTTACCCCAAGTACGTTTTGTGAAAGGAATACCTTACAATATCGAAGATGAAAACTACTTTGATGCCCACAACCAGAACATGATGGTGTTTGATGATTTTCTGTCTGAAGCAAAGAACGATAAGCGGATTTCCCGTCTATTTACTCAAACCTCCCACCACAAAAAATGTTATTATCTTTTTGCTATTGCAAAACCTCTTCCCAAGAGGTAAGGAATCTCGTGACATTGCTCTAAATTCACATTATGTAACACTTTTCAATTCACCAGTGGACAGACAGCAGGTGAAGTTATTTGCCAGAAGGATATTTCCTGACAACATTAGTAGATTTATGACTCTTTATGAAAAGGCTGTTGAAACACCTTATGGACACCTCACAGTGGATCTCAAACCTAGTACAAGTGAAAAGAATAGACTCCATGTCAATCTCTTGAAAACCAACCTCAATACATCTGATCAACAGAGTGGTTTGCAACAAAAACAGGTAAAAAAAGGTTTCTCCAGTATTAGACGTTCAGACAGCTTCCGACATTTGTGCTGATCACACATCCAAAGAAAGATCTCTTAGCTTTGACAACGACGCTGAAACAGCATCCATCTCGAGTGACGACACAGGACCTTTCACCATGGCCACTGCATGTACCGACTGTGGCGTATTGATAGACAATATGCATGATCTACAGCGACATATCAAAACATGGTGTCCAGCAAACACCAGTTTGAAATCCAAGAGGAAACGTCTTAGATATGATAGTGACGACAACAGTGAAGGCGAGGAACAACTTCCTGTACAGAAAGGAGGAGGTTCTGCTGGAAAACAATGTCGTGGGAAGCCTTCAAGCACTGACATGGAGGAGTGGCAAAATGTGGGTTTACAACGCATCTGGAATCGTGTGTACAACATCAACCATGACTTGATGAAACTCAAAAGGAAAAAGTACAGAAAACAGGGTCGAACAGAAGATTGGATTGACAGAAAAATGAAACAGATATGGGGAAATGAATTGGCCAATAGCCTTAACAATGTCATAGAGTTCACTCAATACTTTAAACAGGCACCTCTATTTCAACCCAACCTAGACAGCCTGAGTGATATGGACCCTGGCACTGATCAATCTATCATCAAAAACAAGATAACCCGTTTCATGAAAACTATCATGAAACACATTCTGACTCGTATAGATATGCCCGAAGTAGAAAGTGACAGTGAATCTGTCATGGCTGCCGATGACGATACTGATGATGATGATGAGGGTCAACAAGAATAAAATCCTTGTCTTGCGTTACAACCCTTCAGTCGAGATTTTATCGTCCCATAATAATGACACAGAAGAATCTGTCACCAAGCCGACATAAAGGAAGGAAGAGATGTGGACTTATCCACATATTAAAAACACAACCTGCCAAGAAGACAAAACAGTTTTCTCGAAATGACACCAACAGCTCCCTATCAAAGAAACACTTGGTCCTTTACATCAGGAGAGCAGCCAAGTTGGGACCCCCAGGACACAAACATCTTTCTGTGGTATAAATACCGCTAAAAAATAGTCTTCTCTGTTTTATACTTGCTGTATCTGAGTTGTTTCATGTTTCATGTTAAGACTAAAACACAATACAAGCTTTAAAATCATTGAACCAAAAGATTGCTTTTTTTCTTGTGAATAATTCCTTGAATCCTACACTTGTGCAGAATGACACCTTATGTTGTTAATAAAAGGTCTGTTACAATGTTTGTTTCGTTGCTTTTTAATTCATGTTTCTATGGTGTCATACACATTGTAAATATGTTTCAGCAATCCTATTGTTCAAAACAATATGATCTTGAACAGGCTGTTCCAGCAACATCACCGCGGGGAAACCAGAAATGGGCTTCATAGTATTACAGTGTACCCATGTGGGGATTCGAACCCGGGTCTTTGGCGTGACGAGCCAACGCTTTAACCACTAGGCTACCTCACCGCCCCCCGAACCCCCGAATAAATATATATATTGCTGACACCAGTGTAATTGTCTTTTCACAAGACCGCCCCCGCTCTGGATCGGGTGATCAAGTAGTAGCATAACCTTATATGGAAAGGTCTGCTACGCCATGTTTTGGCTGAATGAAGAGTCTAAGTTAATATAGCATTAGTATATTAGCATTTGTCATCACGTCTAACCTTGATGTCATGCACACATTGCGTGTTTATGCGTGTTCATGCACTTTACATAACAACCGAGAGGTAACAACAAAAGTTAAAGAAGCTTTGCCCAAATAAGCAGAAAAACCTAAAGTATTTATCAATGAAACTATTCCTACAATACATCCAGGTGGTGTTGTTGAACTCGAATGTTTCGTGTGAAGAAAACACAAAACGATTACAGCTTAGATAATTTCATATTTTTGCAAAATGCTGTTCTTCGAATTCTGCTATCTACCTAAAATGCTCACAAACAGGTTGTTGACACACGGCATCTCTTTTCAATAGTGTCAAGTCGCAGCCGCTACACTAGTCAGTTGTGGCTCATGATCTATTATAACATCTCAACAATGACCACACAGTGAGCAAGTCACGTGAATACACATTCCTTAGTGTGTCAGCACTTCCCTATTTGGAAATGGCTACTACGTTTTTATACTATCCATTGTTTTGCTTTAATGAAGGCTGAGATGACTGAATGTATCAGTGCATGAGAACAATACACCCAACCATGACTTGGCTGACTTGTTACGTCATGCATATCTTTAGCTATTAATGACTGACTTACTGACTGAGTTTGGTTTTACGCCGCTTTTAGCAATATTCCAGCAACATCGCGGCGGGGGACACCAGAAATGGGCTTCACACATTGTACCCATGTGGGAATTCGAACCCGGATCTTCGGCGTGGCGAGCCAACGCTTTAACTACTAGGCTGCCCCACCGCCCCTAACTATTAATGAGTTACATACATGCTAAATAACCTCCCACAGAAAACACATGAAACTAAATCTGACCTCAGTTTAATATAAAGGTTGTAGTTGATGAAGTATCAATAAAGTAGTATGTGGCGAAACTATTGCAATACAATGCAATAATCGGATAATAGTGTAACGAGGTCATATGGTATACTTTCTTATTTCTCTGCAAACAAAAAAGTTTGCAAATCTTGATCGTGACATTTTAAATAGAATGTGTGTACTGAAAATTCAAAGGAATTGTAAGTCATGATATAGTGTTATATAAATCGTGACATTTTCGGAATAGCGTATACCATTAAACATTCAAAATAAAGTGGTAAGACATTGAAGATATACGTGATTTTATTTTATGTTGGTATAAAAATATCACAGGTACAGGTGAACGCACACATCTCTGCCGGGCGTGTGATTCAGCTGAATGATAAGCAGTTGTGTGAAACTATACCTATCCTAAAAAGCAAAGTGAAAAAGTGTTATCAATTCAAGACCAGGAACGGAGTTTCTGCAAACCCTATGTTGTTCAGTTGAAGGTATGTAATTGAAACTTTGTACAAATTGTTAGAATTGATTGACTTATAAGTAACATTTCTCATCCATTGAGCATTTGATATTTCATTTCTTGCAGAGAATAGTCTTAATCTTGACCTGCTTGTATACTGCAGAATTATATTCATATGCAGACATGTACAATGAGCTAGAAAAGGTGACCTGTATTTCATACATTCTGTTAACCCTTTACCTGCTGGAGTAGAGAAAAACTCAGTTGACATTCAATACACATTCCAATCTCAGAGAGTTATGTTTGTTACAGAATTACGGAAATGACTTTGTTTTCTGGAAGCATGAGCCATATCGAATTCATGCAAGTTGGCTGTGTAATGATATCTTGCAGGGTTTTGTAAATAATTAATCTTTGCCGCAGGTACCATTAACCTTAATTTTCGCTAGTAAGTTTAAGCTTTTGATGGGTAGTATATCTTAGATTGAAAAAAATGCGATCCGTTGGAGTGTAGCGCCAAAACACAACTTTGAGGCGAGATGATCAACTTTCGTCCCCACTTTAACGTGGACGGTTGCGTTTGGGTGAATATTTTCAATTTCAGTAACTGACATTCCAGTCTGCGTGACTCGCCAGGCTAAGCCTTCCATTCATATTGACATATGTTTGTACTTCTTTTCAAACCATTTTGATTGAAACCATATGTTATTTCCAAAGAAGCTATAAGGTTTGAACATTGACATTACATATAAAAGGAAACAGACTGCTGCATTTCTAGGTTGGAATTTCTGATTGAATATAACGTAAGAGGTGATGCACAACTAGTCTCTAAAATGAACATATTTTACTGAAAAAAGTTCATATTAAAATAAATAAATAATAATGAAAAGGAGCCCTGAGACTTTCTTCATTTTCAGAAGCTGTGGAAATCTAGACTTGCCACATTTTCTAGACTTGCGTGGGCTTTCTTGGATATATTTGCTTCAGGGTCTATACGACAGACTAGCTTATAAGTGTCAACAAATAAGATGTACTACTTAATGAACATATTATTTATGGTACCAAGAGCTTATTGAAAGCGGTTAGAATCAGCTATGAATTTATAGACATGAGCAACATTCCACCCATTTCAACTTTAATAGCTTTGATTTCGATATATCAAATTTGCTTGGTTCCTAGTCATAACATTTCAATACACATTCCCATCTGCGTGAGTCATGATGTTAAATAAAGACGCCCCTTAACTCTTTATCGGTTGGTATAGAACCATAGTGTAGGCTATCATTGTAAAAAATAGGGTTAAAGGTTCAAATATCATATACGTTATGAAAGCATGTGATGACAGCATGAGGTGTGAATGCACCTGGCTGTGTTAAATAAGCACGAGTAGGAGTGTAAAACAAAATGAATGATTAAAGCTGAATTTACCTCACTGTTGTAATAAACAAGTCTAAGTATGAGTATGCAAGACGAAACAACCAGCATTATGACTTGAATTCGACTCACTGTCCGAGTAGTGTACTTTGTGTTTGAATTTTATGCACTACTCGGGAGGGAGATTATAATATTGTGTATGAAACGCGAAGCGAGATAGGCGACCTACATTTTATCGTTTTGTAAACATGGTGTTTGAGCGTATACGGGAGAGTTTGCCGCATGTGGTGAATAAGTGCGATTAACCCTTTCACGCATAGTTACGTATCTGTTATCTACATGTAAAACTGATTTTGAATTGATCATGATTAAATGGAGTGTAATACAACTTGCATTGCTTATTTTACATAAAACAAGGAAAAACTATAAGAATTTGATATTTGAATAGTAGGAACGTGTACTGACAAATGTCGTATCTATGGAATGTGAGTTAGCGCACCTGTATATACCTGAGAGGCAGCTGTAGGAATGTCGTTTCACCTCTATGGTTACTCCTACGCTCCTTAAGGAATGTCTTTGTGCTGCTCTACGATCCTTAAGGAATGTCTTGCGATCCTTAAGGAATTTCTTTTGAGCCTGTAGAAATTTCTTTTGTTGTAACAACTGAACCTATGGAATGTCATTCATAATGTAATGAACCTACATTCTTTAAGGCTGAGCCTGTAGGAATTTCTTTTGTTGTAACAACTGAACCTATGGAATGTCATTTATAATGTAATGAACCTACATTCTTTAAGGCTGAGCCTGTAGGAATTTCTTTTGTTTGGTTCAGGAATGCTATTGTTTGGGTGAGGAATTCTTTTGTGTGGGTATGAGGAATGCTATTGTATGTGTATGGCAGATTACTTTTATACTACTCTTGTATTACGAAGCATGGTGTGCAGGTCCTTAGTGCCTGGGGGATTGACGATGATGTCATGCACGTCGTTACCCATGACTGATTGACCTGTCACGGAGGGATTGACGATGATGTCACACACGTCGCTACCCTGACTGACTGACCTCCCAGATACGTCAAGCTCGAAGTCAATTAGAGCCCGAAGGCGGAGAGTGAGGTTCTATATTTTCGAGTGTCCACTCACTACAGCAAAGATGTCTCAGTGCTACAATACCCTTTAGTACCAGAAGAATGGAGAAAAGCGTCAATTGTCTGATTGCTATGATGATGATACCGACGCGAGGAAGCCAGTGACTTTATCGGACCATGTATACGAAGACACTGTATCGCTGGATGGACAATATCATCTTCCACGCATGTACGACACTTGAGGGAAACCATCGGGAGTACATAGAAAGCTACTGGTCGATTTAAGCCAGAACTACTGCCACGATATAGCAAAGATGTCTCAGTACTATGATACCCTTAAACACCAGAAGGATGGAGAAAGGGGTCAATTGTCCTATTGCTATGAGGATGATGCTGACGCGAGGAAGCAGCCAGCGACTTTATAGGACTATGTTTACGAAGACAGTGTATCGTTGGATGGTAAATATCATCTTCAACGTGGGCACGACACCTGTGGGAAACAACCATCGGTAGTGCACAGAAAGCTGCTGATCGATTTAAGTCAGAACTACTGCCACGAAACGATGTTAAGTGGCTACGACAGAATGGCTACTTTTAAGGACTGGCCCGAACAGTTGGTTCAGAAGGGCAGACAGCTAGCCCGGAGAGGATTTTATTATACCGGTGTTTCGGACAAGGTCGCGTGTGCCTAGTGTGGATTACAATTGTGGAAATGGTGTGCCGAGGATGATATCGACTTTGAACATCACAGGTTTAGCCCATCATGGTCATTCCTGAAAATTACATGTCCCTTCAAATTCGACAGTGATACGAGGGACTGCTTTGTGAACAGAGAGATGAATTGTGAGTAGAAAATGTAATCTAAGGATATTTACGAATAAAATTTGTAATGTTATTTACTTGCCTCTGTTGTGTTTTATAAAAAAAAGGTTGATGATGTCTACCTTGGGGGTATATTGCTGGGGGATGGTTTAAACAATGAAGAATACGATGCTCATACGGTCTTGTATTGTTGAGAGCTTTACATAGACTGCCCGACTCGATGTCTTCTATGGTAGAATATAACCGCCTTCCCGTGATGTATTGTAGAGAGCTTTACATATACCGGAGGGCGTGTTATTGAGCGTCTTGTTACATTTGTTTTGCTGCCTTGTATTGTAGAGAGCTTTACATGGACAGCACGACATTTACAGACCTCTTTCAAAATTGTTATTCGTTCCCTGTTTGGGGTTTACGGTACGAGGTAAAGAACATAACACTCCGTACTACTGCTTTGCCGTTTTCTACCTCACAGATTTGTTTTTATGTAGAATATTACCGTCTTGTATTGTAGAGAGCTTTACACAGACGTGTGATTAAGAGTCTCTAGGTATGTCTTGCGGTCTAGTATTGTAGAGAGCTTCATATAGACTGTACGACATTCCCTCGCCTCCTTCAGATTTAATGGCACGCTAATGGTGAGGTAAAAAATGCATGCGAGAGCAATTGAGATTATTTGACGGACGCACTCGGATTGTTATGGCCACCATTTGTGCGTGATGTCACAGGGGATGGTCAGCTCCGTGACGTCATGGTGGTGGTGAGTCAGCGCCTTTATCATAGCGTGGTCAGTTCATGACGTCATGGTTAGCTCCTTTTTTTCCGACGTTGGTCATTGTGATGTCATGGTTGGCTCCTTTTTCCGACGTCACAGGGAGGCGGTGACATCATGGTGGTGGTGATGAGTCTTTTTCCGACGTCACAGGGCGGTCAACGCATGACCGCCCCCGTGACGTCATGGTGTTGGGTCAGCGCTTCCCCGAGGGCATATAACGTCACCTCGGAAAAGCGCTGACCCCTTACTACTGTGTCACATCCAGGAAACAACTTTCTATATTTGGCAACACCTGAATACATTGTGTACATTTTTCTCTGGAAGTTCTCCCCTGTACGGGATCATTTTATCACTTCACACATATTGCGTTATCTTAACCACCAGGAGGGTTGTTCATGACAATTTACATTCCACCAGTATTTGAAATAATAATGGCGTAATAGTGAAATTGATATATTGAATCTTTGTTCTCAAATCAAAATACGTTTTCAAATCATGTTTCAAGGTTTTCTCCTTGCATATATGGATAGCCCTAAAAAGGGCCGTGGTAGTGGCCCTGAAAAGAGACGTTGTGGGAACTTGTCAGGAGGCTCTGATGAAAGCTTCGAGTCCGTGCCGGTAGTTACAGTAGTTCCATGTCAGCTCAGCACCAGCACTTACCTCCGTGATGGTGCACATAATGAACCTCAACGCCGTGCCCCGGACCCCCAGCTTATCCACCTAATCTTGCAATTTGGAGATTTCCAGCTGTGGTTCATGGTTCCCCCCAAATTTTTATCAGGGTGAATAACATCATCCTGAGAATTTCTATGGCCGTCCAAAACGAAATACTTCCTGCCATGACCACCAACCATGGTAATAAACCGAAAAGACAAATTTTGCCTATCATACCCGCAACCTGTCGTCCACCTCCCCCTTAGATATAACCTGGCCAATGTATTCACACTCATCCGCCCCCGCCCTGTAATCTCGAGAAGCAAAAACCCCTTTCCCAATTTTGGTGCTGACAGGTGCTATAAACGGGCCGGAATCAGTAACCCCCATCCTATCCCCCTCCTGCACTGCCCTACGAGTAGCGTCCCCCCTCAACGAATACCCCAAAGGTTCTGCCAAAATATCCCCTTCCCCTTCCCCCGAATTTCGACCTAACCTGACTGATACGATACCCACGTCGTGGAGTTCCAACGTAGGTGAACCCCGCGTTGATGGCAACGGTCTTGAGCTGGCTGGTGAAGGATTGGAACCGGGAGGCGAGCTTGTGAAAGTTGGTGTCCGTAGACCAGGCTTTGACTTTCGTGATGTACTCTCATTGTAAGTTCTGCGAAGGAATGATGTTCTCTTCGTTGCTGGCGTAGAGTCTTGGGAACCTGGACAAGAACGGACAAAGGCAGCCACGTTCCTTTGGCTGGCTAGAGAGACCCCGACGAAGTTCCCTTGCTCTCGGCATTTTCACAGTTCACCTTGTTGTCGCAGTGAAGTGAGAGAGCGGAATGAATAGTGTGAGCACATGTATGTGAGCATACGTATTTCCTATTTGACTTCCAGTGCTCAATAGAGTGAGCACCTTACGTCACGTGTGTTTTCCGACTTCCAGTGGTCGATAGTGTGCGCACACGTACGTCATATGTTTCCTATCTGACTTCTAGTGGTCAATAGTGTGAGAACATGTACTTCATATGTGTTTCCTATCTGACTTCTAGTGGTCAATAGTGTGAGCACATGCACTTCATATGTGTTTCCTATCTGACTTATAGTGGTCAATAGTGGGAACACATGCACTTCATGTGTGTTTTCTATCTGACTTCTAGTGGTCAATAGTGTGAGAACATGTACTTCATATGTGTTTCCTATCTGACTTATAGTGGTCAATAGTGTGAGAACATGTACTTCATATGTGTTTCCTATCTGACTTATAGTGGTCAATAGTGGGAACACATGCACTTCATATGTGTTTCCTATCTGACTTATAGTGGTCAATAGTGGGAACACATGCACTTCATGTGTGTTTTCTATCTGACTTCTAGTGGTCAATAGTGGGAACACATGCACTTCATATGTGTTTCCTATCTGACTTATAGTGGTCAATAGTGGGAACACATGCACTTCATGTGTGTTTTCTATCTGACTTCTAGTGGTCAATAGTGTGAGAACATGTACTTCATATGTGTTTCCTATCTGACTTATAGTGGTCAATAGTGTGAGAACATGTACTTCATATGTGTTTCCTATCTGACTTCTAGTGGTCAATAGTGGGAACACATGCACTTCATATGTATTTCCTATCTGACTTATAGTGGTCAATAGTGGGAACACATGTACTTCATATGTGTTTCCTATCTGACTTCTAGTGGTCAATAGTGGGAACACATGCACTTCATGTGTGTTTTCTATCTGACTACCAGTGTCTGGTAGTGTGAGCTAGTAGTATTATGAACACTTGTACGTCATGTGTGTTTTCAGTGTGAGCTCATGTACTTTATAGGTGTTTCCGCCTGTATGACAGCCCCTCCTTAAATTTCGGATGCACATGTTCCCCATCAATCTGCACTTTGCCATGTTTCCCACCAGTTACACTTGTAAACACTAGTTTAAATCGTGATTAAGCTTGCAATATTGCCAGCTGCGGCGTTTGGCGACATTCAATCAGTCGAGTTTTCTTCCAACAGTAAGATGACACCCCGAAGGGACTCCAGCTCAGAACTGGTCCCCAGTGTTTCGTAACAGATGGATCGGGTAGTCAGGCTACGTGACTTAATTCATTTTATGCAGTCGTACCCCGTCGGTCTCGAACATAGCTCACAATCCCTAGTTTGTCTAGTGACAGGACGCCATGATTTAGCTCCGGTATTTCAATTAAACTAAAATGCCGACAAACAGGTTGTGCAGAGCAGATCTTGAGCAACTGACAACCCGCTCTGTTTTGTATGTACAGAGCCAAGATTGGTTGACGCAATGTCCTCAATTGTGTTTTTGTTCCTCTTTGCTACATTTAAGCTGTCATTGACTGGTAATAACCAAAATAATTTGGAGGAAGTCAAGAACTGCAAGACGGCGGGGTGACGGGTCAGTAGAAATCAAAAAACGAATGTCACCATTCTGTACACTTAAGCATAGCCCCAATAGTCCAAGACGCAGTCAGTGGTTAATTGGTGGATAATGTGTCATAATACCTTGAGGGTGTGGATTATTGCTCATATTATCAATAATTGTTTTTTCGGACTTGAATATTTACAAGCAAACACCTTATAATTGTTTACAGAGTATGGCGTTACACCAGAACACACATTGTATCATATCTGTGTTTAGGTGAACTATGCTGGGACCCCAGGTTTGAGCTTATGTCAGTGACCAAAGAAGTGATTGTGGAAAGAGGTGACAAACCAGATTGGTTGGTCAGGTTCGCTAATTTAATTGATGCATGTTATAATAGATCGTTGTCAATCACCTTTATCATTAGATTCTCAGGTCCATATTCCATTATTTACTGACAACCATCATACTACTGTAATATTGCTGAGTTTTTTTAAAACAGCAAAACAAAAAAAACAGCAAACATGTTTACTGAACCGAATAAGGTGATCAGATTCAGTGACCTGGCTCATTATTTGACATCATGCTTCAAAGGTAGATCCGTACTTCTATCCCAGGCCAATATAGTTTAACTGTTTTATCAGAATTCCATTCGGGATACAGCCCTATAATGTTTTGCAAAAGTCAGTCGATCTTAAGACAGCATTCATGGAGGTGGTTGTAAGTGAAATAGTTCGTTGTGTGCAATCGTACCCCATCGATCACCAACTTAGCTCATAATATCAATCACTAGTTAATCTAGTCCTCACTCCATTACTACCATGACTCAAATATTTAACTGGAGCATTTAAGCTAAACATCATAAAAACTGAGCAACAACTGTGAAAACAGTTCAAAGTTCGGTCTGGTTAAGGCACTATCCTCAAATATACTATTTAATCTACCGTTTTCCTCTGTGAACACTTTAAGCTGTAAGTAGACAGAAAGTCTTCAATACATAATGAATCATTACACAAAAACTGTACACAATCTTTCAGGCAGCTCTGGGCTCGAGATGTAGATGTAGATGTAGGACTGTAACGGCTATGCGTGCCTCGCGATGTCAAAGATTTACCTTGGAATTTACAACTAAACATGTGCTTTTTAGCAAGGGCAGAATATTTATTTTTTTGTGTTTCTCATCGCCCGACCAACCCTAATTTTATTGCCGACCAAAAATTAAACAAATCTTTTTTTTCATTCCAACACCGCTCGATTACAAAGTATCGACTCACAGACATTGTGTTACTGACAATAGATAAACATGCAAGGTTTGAATCATGATAAAGAGTATACCAGTACAAGCCAGTGGGCACATATTTTAACCTCCTGACCTGTAACGTGATCCGTGGTGCCCTAGATATCGCAGCCACCTCAATCGTCACCAAGAAAGGTATTCCATACCCTACCTAATAGACTTGTTGAAAAGTCACCTGATACAATGGCTCTGAGAGGAAAAGTTGCTATCATTACAGGTGAGATTGTTTATTGTGTATTACGTATTAAGGATCTGCTTTTCGTGGTTTTGAATCCCAGCCATTCTCCCTCCTTATATAAGTTACGGTTGCTCGTAAATTACAGTGGCCGGACCTGAACGAACACTGACTGACCTTGTGAGCAGCGACCCAGGCTGTTGAGGTTAGAGGACGAAAATACTGAGTCTGAATATCACATGTCAGGATCAGCATGCAACTAGATTTGAGGCAAAACTTGCTGCTGTTTGTGGTGTATGGTGCGTCGTGCCGATGATGTTAGCTGTGACAATGATGTTAAGTGTGGTTTTTGATGTTTGTGTGATGGTGTTTGTGGTGTTACTGCATATGTTATCACTGTGCTGTTTATTTTTTGCAATTGCTGATGTTTCTCAAGAAACTGACGTTGTTTACAGTCCCGCTACTGTGCTGGTGGTAGAGGTAGTGCTAGTGCTGGTGCTGTTCTGGTGATAGTACTGGAAGTTCTAGTGATGGTGGCAGTGGTTGCGGTAGTGGTAGTGCCAATGCTGGTGGTAGTGGTACTGCTAGTGCCGGTGCTGTACGGGTGGTTTTGGTATTGGTAGTGGTAGTGGTAGTGCTGGTCGTAGTGGTAGCGCTAGTGGTGGTTGTGCTGGTTGTAGTGGTAGTGCTAGTCGTGCTAGAGCTGGTGATGTGCTGGTGTTTTGTTGGTGGTTTTGGTAGTGCTGGTGGTACTATAGTGCTGGTGCTGTGCTATTGGTACTAGTAGTGGTAGTTCTTGTGCTGGTGCTGTGCTGTATGTTGTAGTAGTGATATTGGTATAGGTATTGGTATTGGTAGTGGTAGTGATATTAATAGTGGTAGTGGTAGTGCTGGTGCTGGTGCTGGTGTTGTGCTAGTGGTACTGGTAGTGGTGGTGCTGGGGCTGTGCTGTTGGTTGATGTAGTGACAGTGGTAGTGGTAGTGATGGTGCTGTGATGGTAATAGTGGTAGTGCTTATGGTAGTGGTAGTGTAAGAGCTGTTACTGTATGGTAGTGGTAGTAGAAGTGCTGGTGCTGTGCTGGTGGTAGTAGTAGCGGTAGTGGTAGTTCTTGTGCTGTGCTGGTGGTAGAAGTAGTGGTAGTTCTAGTGCTGGTGATGTGCTGATGGCAATGGTAGTGTTAGTGGTAGTGCTAGTGCTAATGCTGGTGGTAGTGGTAGTGCTAGTGCCGGTGCTGTGCTGGTGGTAGTAGTGGTAGCTCTAGTACTGGTGTTGTGCTGGTGGTACTAGTAGTGGCAGTTCTAGTGCTGGTGCTGTACTTGTGGTATTGGTATTGGTATTGGTAGTGGTGGTGGTAGTGCTGGTGGCAATGGTAGTGGTAGTGCCAGTGTCGGTTCTGTGCTGGTGGTAGTAGTAGTGGTACCATAGTGCTGGTGCTGTGCTATTGGTACTAGTAATGGTAGTTCTTGTGCTGGTGCTGTGCTGTATGTAGTAGTAGTGATATTGGTATAGGTATTGGTATTGGTAGTGGTAGTGATATTAATAGTGGTAGTGGTAGTGCTGGTGCTGGTGTTGTGCTAGTGGTACTGGTAGTGGTGGTGCTGGGGCTGTGCTGTTGGCAGTGGTAGTGGTAGTGGTAGTGATGGTGCTGTGATGGTAATAGTAGTAGTGCTTATGGTAGTGGTAGTGTAAGAGCTGTTACTGTATGGTAGTGGTAGTAGAAGTGCTGGTGCTGTGCTGGTGGTAGTAGTAGCGGTAGTGGTAGTTCTTGTGCTGTGCTGGTGGTAGAAGTAGTGGTAGTTCTAGTGCTGGTGATGTGCTGATGGCAATGGTAGTGTTAGTGGTAGTGCTAGTGCTAATGCTGGTGGTAGTGGTAGTGCTAGTGCCGGTGCTGTGCTGGTGGTAGTAGTGGTAGCTCTAGTACTGGTGTTGTGCTGGTGGTACTAGTAGTGGCAGTTCTAGTGCTGGTGCTGTACTTGTGGTATTGGTATTGGTATTGGTAGTGGTGGTGGTAGTGCTGGTGGCAATGGTAGTGGTAGTGCCAGTGTCGGTTCTGTGCTGGTGGTAGTAGTAGTGGTACCATAGTGCTGGTGCTGTGCTATTGGTACTAGTAATGGTAGTTCTTGTGCTGGTGCTGTGCTGTATGTAGTAGTAGTGATATTGGTATAGGTATTGGTATTGGTAGTGGTAGTGATATTAATAGTGGTAGTGGTAGTGCTGGTGCTGGTGTTGTGCTAGTGGTACTGGTAGTGGTGGTGCTGGGGCTGTGCTGTTGGCAGTGGTAGTGGTAGTGGTAGTGATGGTGCTGTGATGGTAATAGTAGTAGTGCTTATGGTAGTGGTAGTGTAAGAGCTGTTACTGTATGGTAGTGGTAGTAGTAGTGCTGGTGTTGTGCTGGTGGTAGTAGTAGTAGTGCTAGTGTTTGTGCTGTTCTGGTGGTAGTGGTAGTGATGGTTGTGCTGGAGCCTGTGATGTGCTGGTGTTTTGTTGGTGGTAGTGGTAGTGCTGCTGTTTCTGGAGCTTGTGCTGGTCGTGCCGGTGGTAGTAGTAGTTCCGGTGCTGTGCTGGTTGTAGTGGTAGTGCAGATGTTGTTGGTAATAGTGGTAGTTCTTTTGCTGTGCTGGTGGTAGAAGTAGTGGTAGTTCTAGTGCTGGTGATGTGCTGGTGGCAATGGTAGTGGTAGTGCTAGTGCTAATGCTGGTGGTAGTGGTAGTGCTAGTGCCGGTGCTGTGCTGGTGGTAGTAGTGGTAGCTCTAGTACTGGTGCTGTGCTGGTGGTACTAGTAATGGCTGTAATGGTGCTGTACTTGTGGTATTGGTAGTGGTATTGGTATTGATAGTGGTAGTGCTGGTGCTGGTGATGGTGATAATGCTTGTTCTGGTGTTCTGCTGTTGGTAGTTGTAGTTGTAGTACTGGTTCTGTGCTTATGGTAGTGGTAGCGGTAGTGGTATTTGTAGTGTAAGTGCTAGTGGTAGTGGTAGTGCTGATGTTGTGTTGATGGTAGTAGTGGTAGTGGTAGTGCTGGTGGTAGTTGGTGTGGCATTGCTAGAGCTGCTGGATCTGGTGCTGTGCTGGTAATGTGTTTGTGGTAGTGGTAGTGCTGTCGTTGCTGGAGCTTGTGTTATTGCTTTGCTGGTGGTAGTGGTAGTGCTGGTCGTGCTGGTGGTAGTGGTAGTGGTAGTGCTAGAGCTGCTGGAGTTGGTGCTGTGCTGGTGGTAGTAGTAGTGGTAGTGTTAGTGCTAGTGCTGGTGGTAGTGGTAGCAGGGGTAATGCCTGTGGTAGTAGTAATGTTAGTTCTAGTGCTGATGATGAGCTGGTTTCAGTGGTAATGGTAGTGCAAGTGCTAATGCTGGTGGTAGTGCTAGTGCTGTGCCGGTGCTGTGCTGGTGGTAGTGGTATTGGTATTAGTAGTAGTAGTAGTAGTGGTAGTGGTAGTGGCAGGGGTCATGCTGGTGGTAGTGGTAGTGGTAGTTCTAGTGCAAGTGCTAATGCTGGTGGTAGTGCTAGTGCTAGTGCCGGTGCTGTGCTGGTGTTAGTGGTATTGGTATTAGTAGTGTTAGTGGTAGTGCTCGTGCTAGTGCTGGTGCTGTGTTGGTGCTAGTAGTACTGGTAGTTGTAGTGATGGTGGCAGTGGTTGTGGTAGTAGTAGTGCTAATGCTGGTGGTAGTGGTAGTGCTTGTGCCGGTGCTGTGCGGGTGGTAGTATTAGTGGTAGTTCTAGTGCTGGTGCTGTGCTGGTGGTACTAGTAGTGGTAGTTCTAGTGCCGGTCTCGGGTGGTGGTTTTGGTATTGGTATTGGTAGTGGAAGTGGTATTGCTGGTCGTATTGGTATTGCTGGTGCTGTGCCGGTGGTGGTGGTAGTGCTTATGGTATTGGTAGTGTAAGAGCTGCTGGTGCTGTGTGGTTGGGGTAGTGGTAGTGCTAATGCTGTGCTTGTGGTAGTGGTAGTGGTTGTGCTGGTGCTGTGCTGGTGGTAGTAGTAGTGGTAGTGCTAGTGCTAGTGCCGGTGCTGTACTGGTGTTAGTGGTATTGGTATTAGTAGTGTTAGTGTTAGTGCTCGTGCTAGTGCTGGTGCTGTGTTGGTGGTGGTGGTAGTGCTTATGGTATTGGTAGTGTAAGTGCCTGTGCTGGTGGTAGTAGTAGTGGTAGTGCTAGTGTTAGTGCTGGTGTTAGTGGTTGTCGTACTGGTAATGGTAGTGCTGGTGCCTTGCTGGTGCTGTGCTGGTTGTAGTGGTAGTGCTAGTCGTGCTGGAGCTGGTGATGTGCTGGTGTTTTGTTGGTGGTAGTGGTAGTGCTGCTGTTGCTGGAGCTTGTGCTGGTGTAAGTGTTAGTGCTGGTGGTGCTGGTGGTTTTGGTAGTGCTGGTGGTGCTGGTGGTAGTGGTAGTGCTTGTGCTGGTTCTGTGCTTGTGGTAGTGCTGCTGGTGCTGGTGGTAGTGGCAGTGCTGGTTCTGTGCTGGTGGTAGTAGTAGTGGTAGATCTAGTGCTGGTGATGTGCTGGTGGCAATGGTAGTGTTAGTGGTAGTGCAAGTGCCGGATCTGTGCCGGTGGTAGTAGTAGTGGTAGTTCTTGTGCTGGTGCTGTGTTGTTGGTAGAAAGAGTGATATTGGTATTGGTATAGGTATAGGTATAGGTATAGGTATTGGTAGTGGTAGTGATAGTGATAGTGATAGTGATAGTGATAGTGATAGTGATAGTGATAGTGATAGTGATAGTGCTGGTGCTGGTGTTGTGCTAGTGGCACTGATAGTGGTGGTGGTGGTGGTGCTGGTGCTGTGTTGTTGGTTGTGGTAGTGGTAGTGGCAGTGGTAGTGGTAGTGCTAGTGGTAGTGCTTATGGTAGTGGTTGTGTAAGTGCTGGTGTTGTGTGGTTCGGGTAGTGGTAGTGCTGATGCTGTGCTTGTGGTAGTGGTAGTAGTAGTGCTGGTGCTCTGCTGGTGGTAGTAGTAGTGGTATTGCTAGTGTTTGTGCTGTGCTAGTGGTAGTGGTAGTGATAGTTGTGCTGGAGCCGATGATGTGCTGGTGTTATGTTGGTGGTAGTGGTAGAGCTGCTGTTGCTGGAGCTTGTGCTGGTGGTCGTGTCGGTGGTAGTGGTAGTGCTGGTGCTGTGCTGGTGGTAGTTGTAGTGCAGATGGTGTTGGTTATAATGGTAGTTCTTGTGCTGTGCTGGTGGTAGAAGTAGTGGTAGTTCTAGTTCTGGTGATGTGCTGGTGGCAATGGTAGTGGTAGTGCTAGTGCTAATGCTGGTGGTAGTGGTAGTGCTAGTGCCGGTGCTGTGCTGGTGGTAGTAGTGGTAGCTCTAGTACTGGTGCTGTGCTGGTGGTACTAGTAGTGGTAGTTCTAGTGCTGGTGCTCTGCTTGTGGTATTAGTAGTGGCAGTGCTAGTGCTGCTGATGGTGGTAGTGCTGGTTCTGGTGTTCTGCAGTTGGTAGTTGTAGTGGTAGTACTGGTTCTGTGCTGGTGGTAGTGGTAGTTGTAGTGCTAGTACTTGTGGTAGTGGTAGTGGTAGTGCTGGTGGTAGTAGTGATAATGGTAGTGCTAGTGCTGGAAGTAGTGGTTGTGGCAGTGCTAGAGCTGCTGGTAATGTGCTGGTGGTAGTGGTAGTCCTGGTGTTGCTGGAGCTTGTGTTATTGCTTTGCTGGTGGTAGTGGTAGTGCTGGTCGTGCTGGTGGTAGTGGTAGTGGTAGTGCTAGAGCTGCTGGAGTTGGTACTGTGCTGGTGGTAGTAGTAGTGGTAGCGTTAGTTCTAGTGCTGGTGGTATTGGTAGTAGCAGGGGTCATGCTGGTGGTAGTGGTAGTGGTAGTTCTAGTGCTGATGATGTGCTGGTTTCAGTGGTAGTGGTAATGGTAGTGCAAGTGCTAATGCTGGTGGTAGTGCTAGTGCTAGTGCCGGTGCTGTGCTGGTGTTAGTGGTATTGGTATTAGTAGTGTTAGTGGTAGTGCTCGTGCTAGTGCTGGTGCTGTGTTGGTACTAGTAGTACTGGTAGTTGTAGTGATGGTGGCAGTGGTTGTGGTAGTGGTAGTGCTAATGCTGGTGGTAGTGGTAGTGCTTGTGCCGGTGCTGTGCGGGTGGTAGTATTAGTGGTAGTTCTAGTGCTGGTGCTGTGCTGGTGGTACTAGTAGTGGTAGTTCTAGTGCCGGTCTCGGGTGGTGGTTTTGGTATTGGTATTGGTAGTGGAAGTGGTATTGCTGGTCGTATTGGTATTGCTGGTGCTGTGCCGGTGGTGGTGGTAGTGCTTATGGTATTGGTAGTGTAAGTGCTGGTGCTGTGTGGTTGGGGTAGTGGTAGTGCTAATGCTGTGCTTGTGGTAGTGGTAGTGGTTGTGCTGGTGCTGTGCTGGTGGTAGTAGTAGTGGTAGTGCTAGTGCTAGTGCTAGTGCCGGTGCTGTGCTGGTGTTAGTGGTATTGGTATTAGTAGTGTTAGTGGTAGTGCTCGTGCTAGTGCTGGTGCTGTGTTGGTACTAGTAGTACTGGTAGTTGTAGTGATGGTGGCAGTGGTTGTGGTAGTGGTAGTGCTAATGCTGGTGGTAGTGGTAGTGCTAGTGCCGGTGCTGTGCGGGTGGTAGTATTAGTGGTAGTTCTAGTGCTGGTGCTGTGCTGGTGGTACTAGTAGTGGTAGTTCTAATGCCGGTCTCGGGTGGTGGTTTTGGTATTGGTATTGGTAGTGAAAGTGGTATTGCTGGTCGTATTGGTATTGCTGGTGCTGTGCCGGTGGTGGTGGTAGTGCTTATGGTATTGGTAGTGTAAGTGCTGGTGCTGTGTGGTTGGGGTAGTGGTAGTGCTAATGCTGTGCTTGTGGTAGTGGTAGTGGTTGTGCTGGTGCTGTGCTGGTGGTAGTAGTAGTGGTAGTGCTAGTGCTAGTGCCGGTGCTGTGCTGGTGTTAGTGGTATTGGTATTAGTAGTGTTAGTGTTAGTGCTCGTGCTAGTGCTGGTGCTGTGTTGGTGGTGGTGGTAGTGCTTATGGTATTGGTAGTGTAAGTGCCTGTGCTGGTGGTAGTAGTAGTGGTAGTGCTAGTGTTAGTGCTGGTGTTAGTGGTTGTCGTACTGGTAATGGTAGTGCTGGTGCCTTGCTGGTGCTGTGCTGGTTGTAGTGGTAGTGCTAGTCGTGCTGGAGCTGGTGATGTGCTGGTGTTTTGTTGGTGGTAGTGGTAGTGCTGCTGTTGCTGGAGCTTGTACTGGTGTAAGTGTTAGTGCTGGTGGTTTTGGTAGTGCTGGTGGTGCTGGTGGTAGTGGTAGTGCTTGTGCTGGCTCTGTGCTTGTGGTAGTGCTGCTGGTGCTGGTGGTAGTGGCAGTGCTGGTTCTGTGCTGGTGGTAGTAGTAGTGGTAGTTCTAGTGCTGGTGATGTGCTGGTGGCAATGGTAGTGGTAGTGGTAGTGCAAGTGCCGGATCTGTGCCGGTGGTAGTAGTAGTGGTGCTATAGTGCTGGTGCTGTGCTGATGGTACTAGTAGTGGTAGTTCTTGTGCTGGTGCTGTGTTGTTGGTAGAAAGAGTGATATTGGTATTGGTATAGGTATAGGTATAGGTATTGGTAGTGGTAGTGATAGTGATAGTGATAGTGATAGTGATAGTGATAGTGCTGGTGCTGGTGTTGTGCTAGTGGCACTGGTAGTGGTGGTGGTGGTGCTGGTGCTGTGTTGTTGGTTGCGGTAGTGGTAGTGGCAGTGGTAGTGGTAGTGCTAGTGGTAGTGCTTATGGTAGTGGTTGTGTAAGTGCTGGTGTTGTGTGGTTCGGGTAGTGGTAGTGCTGATGCTGTGCTTGTGGTAGTGGTAGTAGTAGTGCTGGTGCTCTGCTGGTGGTAGTAGTAGTGGTATTGCTAGTGTTTGTGCTGTGCTAGTGGTAGTGGTAGTGATAGTTGTGCTGGAGCCGATGATGTGCTGGTGTTATGTTGATGGTAGTGGTAGAGCTGCTGTTGCTGGAGCTTGTGCTGGTGGTCGTGTCGGTGGTAGTGGTAGTGCTGGTGCTGTGCTGGTGGTAGTTGTAGTGCAGATGGTGTTGGTTATAATGGTAGTTCTTGTGCTGTGCTGGTGGTAGAAGTAGTGGTAGTTCTAGTTCTGGTGATGTGCTGGTGGCAATGGTAGTGGTAGTGCTAGTGCTAATGCTGGTGGTAGTGCTAGTGCCGGTGCTGTGCTGGTGGTAGTAGTGGTAGCTCTAGTACTGGTGCTGTGCTGGTGGTACTAGTAGTGGTAGTTCTAGTGCTGGTGCTCTGCTTGTGGTATTAGTAGTGGCAGTGCTAGTGCTGCTGATGGTGGTAGTGCTGGTTCTGGTGTTCTGCAGTTGGTAGTTGTAGTGGTAGTACTGGTTCTGTGCTGGTGGTAGTGGTAGTTGTAGTGCTAGTACTTGTGGTAGTGGTAGTGGTAGTGCTGGTGGTAGTAGTGATAATGGTAGTGCTAGTGCTGGAAGTAGTGGTTGTGGCAGTGCTAGAGCTGCTGGTAATGTGCTGGTGGTAGTGGTAGTCCTGGTGTTGCTGGAGCTTGTGTTATTGCTTTGCTGGTGGTAGTGGTAGTGCTGGTCGTGCTGGTGGTAGTGGTAGTGGTAGTGCTAGAGCTGCTGGAGTTGGTACTGTGCTGGTGGTAGTAGTAGTGGTAGCGTTAGTTCTAGTGCTGGTGGTATTGGTAGTGGCAGGTGTAATGCTGGTGGTAGTGCTAGTGCTGTGCCGGTGCTGTGCTGGTGTTAGTGGTATTGGTATTAGTAGTGCCGGTGTTGTGCTGGTGGTAATGGTAGTGATGGTGCTGTGCTGGTGGTAGTGGTTGTGCTAGTGGTAGTGGTAGTTTTAGTGCTGATGATGTGTTGGTTTCAGTGGTAGTGGTAATCGTAGTACAAGTGCTAATGCTGGTGGTAGTGCTAGTGCCGGTGCTGTGCTGGTGTTAGTGGTATTGGTATTAGTAGTGGTAGTGGTAGCGGTAGTGCTAGTGCTAGTCCTGGTGCTGGTGTTGTGCTGGTGGTAGTTCTAGTGATGGTGCTGTGCTGGTGGTAGTGGTTGTGCTAGTGGTAGCGACAGAGTAAGTGTTGGTGCTGTGTGGTGGTGGTAGTGATGGTGCTGTGCTGGTGGTAGTAGTGGCGGAAGTTTTTGTGGTGGTGCTATACTGGTGGTAATAGTAGTGGTAGTTTTAGTGCTAGTGCTATTCTGGTGTGACTAGTAGTGGTAGTGCTAGTGCCGTTGCAGTGCTTGTTGTAGTAATAGTGGTATGTCTAGTGCTGGGGATGTGCTGTTGGCAGTGTTAGTGTTAGTGGTATTGGTATTGATAGTGATAGTTCCAGTGCTTGTGCTATGCTGGTGGTACTAGTAGTGCTATTGGTATTGGTAATGGTAGTGCTGGTGGTAGTAGTAGTGGTATTTCTAGTGCTGGTGATGCGCTGTTGGCAGTGGTAGTGGTTAGAGTAGTGGTAGTGCAAGTGTTAATGCTGGTGGTAGTGGTAGTGCAAGTGCCGGTGCATTGTTGGTGGTAGTGGTATTGGTAGTGCTAGTGGTAGTGCTGGTGCTGGTGTTGTGCTGGTGATAGTGACAGTGTAAGTGTTGGTGCTGTGTGGTAGTGGTGGTGGCTTTGCTGTGCTGGTGGTAGTAGTGATAGTTTTAGTGCTGGTGCTATGCTGGTGATACTAGTCGTGGTAGTTCTAGTGCTGGTGCTGTGCTGCTGGTAGTGTTAGTGGTATTGGTATTGGTATTATCGGTAGTTCTAGTGCTGGTGCTATGCTGGTGGTACTAGTAGTGGTAGTTCTAGTGCTGGTGCTGTGCTGCTTGTAGTGTTATTGTTAGTGTTATTGGTATTGGTGGTGGTAGTGGTAGTGGTAGTGCTGGTGCTGGTGTTGTGCTGGTGGTAGTTCTAGTGATGGTGCTGTGCTGGTGGTAGTGGTTGTGCTAGGGGTGGCGATAGAGTCAGTGTTGGTGCTGTCTGGTAGTGGTAGTGATGGTGCTGTGCTGGTGGTAGTAGTGGCGGAAGTTTTTGTGGTGGTGCTATACTGGTGGTACTAGTAGTGGTAGTTTTAGTGCTAGTGCTATTCTGGTGTGACTAGTAGTGGTAGTGCTAGTGCCGTTGCAGTGCTTGTTGTAGTAATAGTAGTATTTCTAGTGCTGGGGATGTGCTGTTGGCAGTGTTAGTGTTAGTGGTATTGGTATTGGTATTGATAGTGGTAGTTCCAGTGCTTGTGCTATGCTGGTGGTACTAGTAGTGCTAGTGCTAGTGTCGGTGCAGTGCTGGTGGTAGTGGTAGTGCTATTGGTATTGGTAATGGTAGTGCTGGTGCTGTGCTGGTGGTAGTATTAGTGGTATTTCTAGTGCTGGTGATGTGCTGTTGGCAGTGGTAGTGGTTAGAGTAGTGGTAGTGCAAGTGTTAATGCTGGTGGTAGTGGTAGTGCAAGTGCCGGTGCATTGTTGGTGGTAGTGGTATTGGTAGTGCTAGTGGTAGTGCTGGTGCTGGTGTTGTGCTAGTGATAGTGGCAGTGTAAGTGTTGGTGCTGTGTGGTAGTGGTGGTGGTTTTGCTGGCCGGTGGTAGTAGTAGTGATAGTTTTAGTGCTGGTGCTATGCTGGTGATACTAGTCGTGGTAGTTCTAGTGCTGGTGCTGTGCTGCTGGTAGTGTTAGTGTTAGTTGTAAAGGTATTGGTATTATTGGTAGTTTTAGTGCTGGTGCTATGCTGGTGGTACTAGTAGTGGTAGTTCTAGTGCTGGTGCTGTGCTGGTGGTAGTGTTATTGTTAGTGTTATTGGTATTGGTGGTGGTATTTGTAGTGGTAGTGGTAGTGCTGGTGCTGTGCTGGTGGCAGTGGTGGTGCTAGTGGCAGTGGTAATGTAATTGCTGTGCTGTGGTAGTGGTAGTGGTAGTGCTGGTGGTAGTGGTAGTGGTAGTGCTGGTGTTAGTGGTAGTGCTGGTGCTGTGCTGGTGGTAGTGGTAATGCTGGTGGTAGTGGTAGTACTGGTGGTAGTACTGGTGATAGAGGATGTGGTAGTGGTAGTGCTGGTGATGCTGTTGCTGTGCTGGTAGTAGTGGTAGTGGTATTACTGGTAGTACTGGTGGGTGCTGGTGGTGGTGCTGGTGCTGGTGCTGGTGGTGCTGGTGCTGGTGCTGGTGCTGGTGCTGGTGCTGCTGTGCTGGTGCTGGTGCTGGTGGTGCTGGAGGTAGCTGGTGCTGGTGCTGCTGGTGCTGGTGCTGGTGCTGGTGCTGGTGCTGGTGGTGCTGGAGCTGGTGCTGGTGCTGGTGCTGGTGTTAGTGCTGGTGGTGCTGGTGGTTTTGGTGCTGCTGCTGCTGGTGCTGGTGGTGGGTAGGTGCTGTGCTGGTTGTGGTGCTGGTGTGGTAGTGCTGCTGGTGCTGGTGGTGCAGTGCTGGTTCTGTGCTGGTAGTAGTGCTAGTGGTGGCACTGGTGGTGCTGGTGCTGGTGCTGTGTGCTAGTGCTGGTGTTGGTGCTGGTGTTGGTGTGGTGTTGGTGTTGGTGTTGCTGTGCTGGTGGTGCTGGAGCTGGTGGTGCCGGCAATGTTAGTGGTAGTGTTGGTGGTGGTGCTGGTGATGATGATGTTACTGGTGTTGGTGCTGGTGCTGGAACTGGTGCTGATGATGTTGCTGGTGTTGGTTCTGGTGCTGGAACTGGTGCTGGCGCTGATGCCATTTCTGGTGCTGATGCTGTGCTGGATGGTGTGGTGCTGTTGCTGTTGCTGTGCTGGTGCTGGTGCTGGTGCTGACATGGATGGTGGTACCGGTGCTGGTGCTGATACTGTTACTGGTGCTGATGTTGATGCTGATGTTGGTGTTGGTGTTGGTGTTGGTGCTGGTGATGTTTGTTTGGCGGATGATGTTGCTTTTTGTGGGGACCGTGTTCTTCCGATGTGGTTGTCTCTCTTATAATTATATTTTCCTCAAGCTGTTCCTTTGGGGATGTCTGACATCCATTCCAAATACTGATTTACACTTACTGTTGCCGATGTTAGAAAACGATAAAAGGCACATTTGAAGCTGAAATCTTATGTTATTACATACAATGAAATAATACAATGTTCATCATACAAAATGTGCATATGAATTCTTAGATCTTTGTTAATGCACTGGTGCTGGTGCTGGATGCTGCGTGCTGGTGCTGGTGCTGGTGCTGGTGCTGGTGCTGGTGCTGGTGCTGGTGCTGGTGCTGGTGCTGGTGCTGGTGCGTCATTGGTCATGGTGTGCAATCGTACCCCATGGATCTCCAACGTAGCCCATAATATCAATCACTAGTCAGTCTAGATCTAGTCTAGTCCCCACAATTACTGGCAGGACTCAGTAACTCGATTATTTAAGCTAAACATACAAACTGTGCAACAACTGTGAAAACTGTACAAATCCCAGTGTGGTTGAGGCAACATCCTCAAATATGATATCTAGTCTATTTTTTCCCCTGTGAACACTTTAAGCTGTAAATGGAAAGAAACTATTCAATAAATAATGAACCAATACACAAGATATGTACACAATTTTCAGGCAGCTCTGGGCTCGAGTTGTGCTGGAAGATTACAAAGTAACGAGTCACAGATGTTAGAAAACGATAAAAGGAACACTGGAACCTGAAGTCTAATGTCATTAAATACAATGAAATAATACAATTTTCATCATACAAAATGTGCATATGAATTCTTATATCTTTGTTAATGCATATGAGAGTGGTAAGTAATCGCAAGCTGCCAGACTGGTACACTCCACTAGTACTTTACACGCCACAACAGGTCAACAAATTTATTAATTCTACGGTAAATTTAGAACACTTAGTATAACAAACGGGCACAACACACCACATACACGATACAAAGAACACATTCATAGACGAACTGGAATTCGTTGTGTTTTTGAATTGAGTCAACGCATTCTTCGTTTCAGGTTCCAGTGCAGGTATTGGGGCAGGCATTGCAGTGGTCTTTGCAAAAGAAGGAGCCAAACTGTCATTGACTGGTAGGAATCAGAATAATTTGGAGCAAGTGGTCCAAAACTGCAAGAAGGCAGGATGTCAAGTGAGTAGAATCCGTAGATAATATCACCATTCAGCACATTTAAGCATGCCTAGTTGACCAAGGTGCGGCGATTCACTATGCGTTGAAGTCATGTCCGTTACGCGATCCGGGTCCGCAAATAGATACAGGTGTATTTGAAGTTTCCAATCATGTCACAAACCTAGTGCCAAATAGCAATTGTTAACTATCTTTCCGTACCGCCAAATAATTCATACTAATTTATCGAGGTGATCAGCTTTCTATTTCAGGACGTTCTCATAAACGTGGGTGACATCACGAAGGATGCTTTCAGAAGGACTCTCGTGGATACAACCAAGAAGACGTTCGGGAAAATAGACATACTGGTGAATATATTTCAGCTACGGCAGAAGGGACGGAAGGACATGTGCATACATACCTTCTGTACTCTCCCGACACGATGGAAAACCAAAATTAAGTACATTTCTGTTTATGAATGAATTGTTTGACACTCCACAGAGCCACCCTGTATAGTCGAGCCGGGACCACACACGTTCAACCAGACATTTTGTTTAAATTTTGATGTTATTTGTTTCTTGTTCATGTATCAAAGAGTAATGGCCCAAACATATGACAGTTGCAGGACCACAATATCCTGTGGTTGATAGCTTAAGCAACGATCCATGCCGTAGGGAAAAGGCAACTAAAAGAATCTATACGACCATCACATAAAGATTCAGGGTCAGAATACCGGATCCCCATCAACTTCCGCATGTTTTGGGTTGGAGTACTAGCAGTACTATCCCCCGTGATTTAACTGTATGGTAATATCACAACGTGCTACACCAGATTTGGTCACACATTGTACACGTGTGGAAACCAACCCGTCTTCCAAGCAACAGGCGAACACAAGGCTAAACCCAAGTCATAAGATGTGTTTTAAGAGATCGGATGGCCATTGGATTTTATGGTGGATAACGTAGCATTATATACCTTGTGGGCGTGGATCGTCGCTCATATTATCAATCACTGGGTTGTCTTGTTATTGATAAAACAGGATTTGACGTAGTACAGGAGCACAAATAAACAAGTTGCATCAAATGTCTGTGTTAAGGTGAACAATGCTGGGATCTCAGGCTTGAGTTCTCTGATATCAACGACCAAAGAGGAGTATGACAGAATGATGGCTGTAAACGTGGAGGCACCTGTGTTTTTGACACAGTTAGTTGCACCGCATTTGATTGAAACTAAAGGTATTTCCTGAAATTCTTTTCGAAATCAATTTATTCTGAAGAAAATGAAACAAATTGCCTCAAGATTTACACACCAAGACACTGGGCAATTTGTTGTATATGCTGGGAAAAAATGCTAAGTTTCTCCTTTCAGTGAAAGCATTGTATGTCGTGAGGCTGTGATCAAAACATATTCCACATTCAGTCCTTATTAAACGTCATATAGAACTTATTCTGATAACTGTATGACTTTTCGATTGCCGAAAAGATAAAACATTGAAGCACATGATATTTGCAAGCATTCTTCCTGAAGATGTCATGAGTGTAATAGTCACTAGTTCTAAGGTTGATCAAATCTTTTTGTTTCAGGAAACGTGGTCAATACTTCGAGTTGCAACACGACTATGATTGTAAGTGTAATACAAGAATAATTCATAACCTGTAAAACTAAACACCTTTAAATACTCTGTGTTTTCAAGTTCAGAATCACTTTATATACATCATCCTTTACAGCACCTATATAGAATGAAGTGAACAGGGTGCCTCTGTTATTTCAATATGTCATGCATAGGTCTTTGAATATATCATTACCTTCCCTAACCTGCAGCTACCGAATGCAGGTGTCTACGTCATGTCGAAGGCGGCCCTAGACACATTTACAAGATACCTTGCTCATGGTTAGTGTGTGAAACCTTTTACAAAATTTAGTGTGGCCAACTAATTTAAACTGCTTCAGTTTTGCGTGAAGACTTTATCGTTTGAGAATCTAGTAATATGATATATCAAAGTGACAGTAAACCACATTATTCAATGTATATAAACCTTTGGGAAGCAAAAGGTGTTATCTGAAATTTCTTTAACAATATTTGCTGCTTAACGCCGCACTCTTCAATATGCCAGCTAAATGGCAGCGGTTTGTAAATAATCGAGCCTGGACCAGACAACCCAGTGATCAGCATCATGGGCATCGATTTACGCAATTGGCTTGAACAATGTTGAACGCAAGACTTGACCTTTAAAAACGTTGCTGTCCATGGTAATTTAACCCCAAAAGAATCTGTGTTAGCTTTCTCCCCAAACCGTCTATACCTGCTGCCCAAGGCAATTTGAAAAGATCATGAAATATGTCTACGCGTAGTTTAGCAGCAGCAACAACAACCAAAATTTCTTTCCACAGAACTTGCCTCACAGGGGGTACGTGTCAATGCAATCAAGTAAGTACACCAAGAAAAGCAAGAATTGTTGAGGAGATGGCGATTAAATGCAGATGGGAATGTTTTTCGAGTTTAGTTTACAATACGCTCAGTAATACTAAGCATATCTTATATCACATGTGTTTTCATGTGTTATGATTTCATCTGCTAGGATGGGTAGTGAACGTTTCTTACTGAACTCAGTTCAACAGTTCAAGCAAATGGGCTCTGCAGTGTCATTTAGTGTCTCTTATACGAAGATGATCTTTATTCGTAATTAAAACACGCACCGGCAAATGTACTAAACATTGTGAAAGGAAGTAATTACAAATGAGTATCATATCCACAATATTGGATTATAATGTACCAAAGAATCATGGATTTGGTTTCTTTTTCAAAGCAGTGAATTCGGTTGTCATGGAAGCACATGACGTCAACTGAATTGTGTGAATATGAGGTAATCACAAAATTGTGTCTTACGTTTGTGGTTTTCATTGAGTATGTCACACTTGGTGTCTTGCTATTATTTCATATACTGTCACCTGTGCTATTGGTTTATTCTGATACATTGTGACTGTATTCTGTTATAGTGTTACATACATGTGTTGTTTTCATTGTTTCAGTCCAGGCCATGTACCCACTGACATAATGGCAAAGGTGTTGACTAAAGACGAATCGGACCAGGTAAATACGTTTAACACATCACATCCTACGTGGAAACCTGTGATTGATAGCGTGAACAACCTGCCATGTCACTGTAATAAAATGACACTTAGTGAACAAAGAGAACGAACCCGACCCTCGAACCCGAATCCAATGCAATCACAGACTTTCCACGTGGAAGGGAATCGTGTTGTACAAACACCTAAAGAACTCTCTGATTATAGCATATGTGCTGCATTCCTTCATTCACTTATTCTTTTTCAGATGGCGAGAGATATGCTAAACGCGACGCCAATTGGTCGAGCTGCTACCCCAGAAGAAATGGGTCACATTGTGGCCTTCCTAGCCTCGGATAAAGCAGCCTTTGTAACTGGAGAGAGCTTCAGGGCCGATGGTGGGCTCTCAATGACCACACCAGCTCTTGCCTGAAATGAATGGATGAACTTGAATCCACCATTAACAGATTGTGTTGGGAACATTTGCACGTGTATCAAATACATTCGTCCAGTTGACAAATGCCAGTGCAATTTGATTAATGACTTTCCTTTGTCGATTATGTAATGGTCTGGAAAAGGCGATTTTAATATGTATTTGAAATCGCTGAAAATTCTGAAATAATTCTGAAATATTACCAATATGAAAATAATTTTAACGAACACTACGATACTGTCCCACTTGTGGTTAGTCAACTAAATATGTATCTACATTCTGAAAACTGTTCTCAAAGTTTGTTTGTCCGGTTAAGCAATGGAAGTTAATTGGTGAGGGAGAGCTCAAGTTGCCCTATCAGCCCATCCAGATATCGTTGAGCACGGGTTGCTACGGTTTGTAAAATTTAGTGAAATATATTTGATATATGGCAACAATGATTAGTTACCAACTCCATCAAGGCAGCCGTGTAAGGCATACACAGTTTCAGCCATCTGTCAATATGAGATGTACATGAGTTCGAAGATGCAGCTATATCATTTATAAGAGAAGGATATATATATATAAGTTTAAACGTTGCCCCTTGCTGCCTGTAATGGGTGACGTAACGGAGACTATGTTGGCTATGTAGCCAGTCACATAATGTCAAAGACGTTGACTAAAGGCCAATTTTCTGATCACCACCGTTCATATAAACCCACAAAGACAAAGAGAACAACCCTGACCAGCCGATCCTATTAAGTCGACAACTCCAAACAAACATCCTTTGTAATGCAAACCCGACGTAGGGTGGATTTGGTTGTTGTTTAACGCCATTTTCCAGCAATATAGTGACGGTCAGTAAACAAGCGATTCTGGTCCAGACAATCCAGTATTGACATCAAGAGTATCAGTCTACACATGCATCAACAAAGTGTGATGAGTGTGGATTGCGATTTTGAAAACAATTTATTCTGAAAGAAATTGCTTGAAGATGTACACACAAGACCGGTTGTTCATTTCAGAATTTGTTGTATATCCTTAAAAAAGGTGTTGTCACCAAACTTATTCAGCTTCTCGGTTCAGTGAAAACAAGTCGTGAGGCTGTGATAAAAAAGTATTCCATATTCAATACTTAAAGGTCACATGCAACGCAAAACACAACTTTGCAGATTCTGATACCTTTCGGTATGGACTTACAGTAACAAATTATAAAAAATGCAAATTCGACTTATAAAGTTGAAAAATAACGCGATGAAAAAACACCCCGCGAAATCGGAGTTCAAACGATTCACTACTTTCACCCAAGCGCTGGGGTGAAAAGTGGTTTCAACAGCTCTGCTGCACTGCGCCCATAGCGCATGCGCAGTGATTAGGTTCGCGCGGCTTGAACCGGGAAGGCGACTCGTAAAACACAGCAAGTGATGCGTGCAAGGATTATCGCTGTGGTCGAAGTTGGAGAACAAAAGATGTTTCTTGTGATTACAAGCATCTTTGGTCTGCACTAATAAACATACACTGGTCCCATACTTTTTCTTATATGTTTTCACATATTGCTTTTTGGGGGTTGGCAGATTTGCAAACAAGTTTTCAAGAAAGTGTAGCATTAGAAATACTAATTTCTTTCTTAAGAATTGCTAAGCTTGAAAACTGATATGTTTTAATACATGTCTATGGAAACATAGAAAAATATGTTGATTGTGATAAGCAGTCTCTGTTACAGACAAAACTCAGTGTCTGTTTTATTGACACCTATGTGTCTGCCTGCCTGTCTGCTAATGACAATATGCAATACACAACTTCAATCATTGACCACATGCAGTTGGAAATTGAAACGTATCAGGCTATACACCATAAACAAAATACATTGATTCATGGCTCGTGCACCTGAGCTCTGTCTCTGTCACATTATGTAATTACACAGACAGGCAGGTGTGATACGTGTACACATGACATGCTATTATGTCTGTGGGTTGCAAACAAACTGCATCCATTTTTCTCGGATGACTGGATCGGACGGAAACCAGTGCTAACTCAGATTGTCAGTTTCAAGTACTGCTTTGTACTTGGACGAACGACAGTTTCCAGCCACGCAGTAGTTCACCATCTCAGTATTTGTTGATTGGATCGAACGCAAATGCAGAAAAAATGAGCATGTATTTACAAAACCCAACATCTCTCTATATATACACACACAATGAGCCATCAGCGTATCGGCAAATGAACCAGCCAATGAAGGCTTCGTTACACTTGAGTGCACACCCACCCACTCTGACTGGGTTCGGTCTCCCGGGTGCTTCGTTTCGAGGGAAGTAAACCAAAGTACAAAATAATGCATTTTTGATTTGCAATTGTACGATTATAATTTTGTTTATTTTTTTTTCATAATCAGCAATGTATAGTATATGTCATGAATAAGTGATAATTTTGCTTTACTTATGTTTGTTTTTTTGGTTGCATGTGAATTTAAAAAAACGTCTTATAGAATTTATTCTGATAACTGTATGTCTTTTCGATTGTCGAAAGATCAGGAATTGAAACACATCACTAGTCACTCATTTCTATGCAGTCTACACATGCATCAACCGAATCAGCGAGCATGACCACCCGATCCCATTGGTCGCCTCTCATGAGTGAGTGCGTGAGTTTGATTTAAGTCACGTCGGCACTATTTCAGCCATATTGTGACTTGATAAAGTTATACGATAATTTTAAAAACTGTCATCGATTGACAGAAAAACAACTAGCAATATATCACATATTTGTTTTTGAAACTAGTTATAGAAAATTAAAACTGATAATTTGACACTTATTCATAAAATCGTGCTAGAGGACGCCAGCAACACAGTTAAGGACACCATACTTGGGGCCATGGGGACTTACGGTACCCCTGCTACCTACATGCTTCCCCAGACGGAATTATACGTTTCACTAGCAACTGGCTGTTGTCGTAGGTTCAGCCAGAAATTAAAACTGAACAATTATTCATCACTTTTAAAACTCAGGTAGATATAATAACACTTTGAAAGACATGGTCTTATATACCCTCTTTGAGGGACAATAATTCTACAATGCTTCAATCCCCATCAAGGGCACAGCCACTGACAATCTCAGTTCATAATCATATCCTACCAATAAATTAAAGAAGACAGTTACATCAAAATTCATCAATTCAATTTCACTTATAACCAATGATAACCAACATTGCTAAAAATATCCTTTACTGTTTTCACTTTGAAATAGTTATCCCTTGTAATGGAAAACTCAACACAGTCAAGCAAGACGTGCTTGACGCCTCTTATCACAAAGCATGGTTTGCTCTGTTTTAGGTGGAAAGTTGCGTGGTAAATGCGATACCAGTGGGCCGAGGGACTACGCCACAAGAAAGGGTTTACATTGTGGTCTTTTTAACCTCAGATAACGCAGCCTTGTAACCGGAGAATACGTTTCAAGGCCAGTGGTAGGGTAACAACGACAAAACCAGCTCTTACATAAAATGAAACTTGATATTGTCATGCTAAGATTTAAATAAGTTGATATCGATGTTCATTCTGTTGGGTTTTTTTAGCAGTGGAGCACATGATGGCAATGGAGAGCGCCAATGGCCCTATGACCATATCCGGGGATAACTGATCATCAACAGGTTTCAAACGTGACTATTGGCTGCTGCGGGTTGTACAAATAATTGAAAAAATACTTAGCTACTAAATCAACCAAGGCAGTGGAACATGGGAGCAATCATTTCAGCCACCTGTAAGAGATCGACATCAAGAGACTAGCTTCCTTCAATAAAATCACCGTTATCCCACATTATGTGAACTCCCATGTGTGCATGGTACTGTACACTATTGGTACAGTACAGCTATTGGTGCGAGTGTGTAGTCTCGGCTGTGGTGTCACGTGACCAAATGCAATGTCAGTCAAGGTTCCGGAGTCAAAGTGATTTCGTTCCATATCGTTGCAGACCCACCCCTAACAGTGTCACGTTGGTTTACGTTGACGTTCGCACGGCGTTTGTTAGGACGCCTCCAGACACGTTCACACCTATCCGTATGAATCTTGACTCATTTGAAACATGCACGTGAACAGCTGCGACTCCAACGGGTTTTTTTCTGTAAACAGCATTCGGGTTTGGTTAGTAGGTGTCGATTTTTAACGTTGGTACATCTTGAGTTTGCCGAAATGAGTGAGTGAGTGAATTTAGTTTTTTACGCCGCTTTTAGCAATATTCCAGCAATATCACGGCGGGGGACACCAAAAATGGGTTTCACACATTGTACCCATGTGGGGAATCGAACCTGGGTCTTCGGCGTGACGGGCGAACGCTTTTACCACTAGGCTACCCCACCGCCCCTTTGCCGAAACGATGTCAGCGATGTCATCTAAAGAGGCCTAAGCAGATGACAAGCATCTGATTACGTGTTTGGGTTAAACTAATCAAAGACTGATTCTGATAAATGGACCTTGGACTTATGCTTGACTTGCAATGGACCTTTTTCCAAAACTCTGCAAATCACAGACCGAGACACACTGATCATTTTTGCTACCTCTCATTAAGTTCCATTTGTTAGGAGCTTGCTTTGGTGTTAATCATGATAAATAGTCTTTGCTATGTACATGTCAATTACATCCTCAAAAACTAATACATGGTAAGTGAATTTTGAATAAGGATATTGCTGCTTTAGAGGGTGCGACATCTTAATTTCCTAAAACACGTCTTTTCCTCGTTTTTGATCTGAAATATGTACTTAACGTTCTTGTTAAATGCAATAGAACATATTTAGTGCGAGGTAACTACTTTAGGAAGAGATTGGTACAAATACGTCCAAAAATATATTTTTAATTGTAGCCGATCAGGTTTGTACACATTAGTTCTTAAGTGCATATTGGTAGATTTCCTAGCCAAGTCGATCCTTTGCGCGCGTGTGTGCGTGTGTGTGCCTGCCTGTGAGTGAGTCAGTGAGTCAGTGAGTCAGTAATCCACAATTCGCATCCTTCAGTTGGACTTATGGGAGTGAGTATGGTTTAACGATATTCCAGCAATATCACGGCGGGGGACACTAGAAATGGGCTTCACACATTCTACTCCATGTGGGTCTTCGGCGTGACGAGCAAACGCTCGTCAACTCCACCGCGCCGGGTAGTGTACTGTTTGTTAAATGGAAAGGGAGACGTCAACGAGTAAACCACAACCTGCTGATGCGCATCGCGTGAACAAGGAAGGTTTATGCACTGGTTTGTTTTTGGAGACTTCAGCTCGACATATCGCAACCTGTTGATGAGCTTGAATTGGTCACAAAGGCCCCGATAAAGGACACTGTACTTCACCATACAGCAGGGTGCACATTGTAAATATACGTGAACATACTTCACATGTGTAAAGAGACATACACTTAGTGGATACTTTCCGAGCTCATATCTGAATAACAACATTAAATTCCCTCCTAACATTGCCATTAGCTGCGAATTGTATGCTGGTTTTGTAATTCAGTCAGGCCGACTTATCTAATATCAGACTGATAACCACCCGTTTGCAAGCGCTCCAGAACAGGCAGACAGTTTAATCTTACTATGCACTCGTGTTTTGACCTGCTTCAGCACTCAAACTGTTGTCTTGCCTAGTGTGTCAACGGCGACGAAAACATTCCACGTTGTGACACCTGCTCAGGGAGCAACAAAGAGGTCACAGTTATCTCCACACTGTTCATTTGCATGGTAGGGGCCTGTTTAGAGTGTGAGTGAGTGAGTGAGCATGGTTTTACGCCGCTTTTAGCAATATTCCAGCAATATCACAGCGGGGGACAGCAGAAATGGGATCACACATTGTACCCATGTGGGGAATCGAGCCCGGGTCTTCGGCGAAACGAGCGAACGCTTTAACCACTAGGCTACCCCACCGCCTGTTTAGGGGCAATATTGAGGCAATCAAAGGAGATGGTTACAGATGAGTCTACGTGTGCACGTATAGTCACTGGAACACCAACATGACAGTTTATGTGGATGGGTCTGTAGTGAGTGAGTGAGTGATCATGTCTTTAGTTTTACGCCGCTTTCAGCAATATTCCAGCAATATCATGGCGGGGAATACCAGAAATGGGCTTCAGACACTGAACTCATATGGGGTATAGAACCCGACTACTTCGGCATGACGAGCGAACATTTCAATCACAAGGCTACCCCACCACCCCGGGTGTCATGGGGTGCAAGCACTAATACTCCCAGAATGAAATGGCATTTGGACATAAAGATTGGTAACGTTTGTTATAGAAGACACCCAGTGATATTCCAGCTATATGGCGGCGGTATGTCGATAATCGAGTCTGGACTGGCAATCCAGTGATAAAAAAACTCATTTAAACTTTGTAAGGAGGATATTGAGATCATAAGAAGACGACAGAACAGCATAATTAATGTCCGTGACATTTACGTTACGAGTTCAAATGCGGGACAGGGGTCAAGCCCGAATGCCATAAACTCAGTAACGGGTATGCCCTACATGAGCAGCGAGAACACAGCGCGTCGTCGACACATAGGGTGCGTTGCAAGTCGGGAATCGCTCAGAGTTAGCAAATGAATCACTTATCCCGGGCTTGCAACAGCTCGAACCGTTTCTCACTCTTCCAAAATTGCGGAGTCATTCCGTTTGCTCGCCTGGCCCTGATGAAGAACGTATTAGAAGAGTCTCGATGACGAGCTGATGAATTTATTATTGTTGATGACAATACATTGAAGATGTGGAACAAACTGAGAATATTAGGATGTAAGCAGCCTTTGCAATTTCCCATATGATCAAGTCAAACAATATTCTTGTTTAGCCGTCGAATTCAGAATTCGGTCGCCATATTGGTTTGAGAACGAAGCTACCTCATCCAGGGATTGGTGCGTTTGGAAGTTAGCACTCCGTTGTCAGGCGATTTGCTGTACATCGCTTGCAAGCGATTGGTTCTTCGCAACGCACCCTATAACTGTTCTTAGCTCAATCCTTATCAAAACTTTTGAATTAAGCAACACTCTCTAACGGGTATGCCAACCATGAGAAGTGAGAACAGCAGGACATCGTCGACACATAGTCTTTCAAATACTAGGCATGGGAGGCCTGTGGTATGGCTTTCTGCATTCTTTATAACCCTGCTTCTTAAATCACGAAGGTTATCTGGCAGACTAAACATAAATACTAAATCAAAACGTTGTTGGATTTGATATATATCTGCACTATCTAATGACACACTTTGATGTCTGACGTCTTCTTAAATGATTGTGTTGGTAGACTAATACATTATGTAAAATTGATTAACTTAAAACCGCTCCATTCATGCCAGATTCAACTTCCTGTCTGATGCCCTACCCAGTGAGAAATCAGATCGGTGAAACGAAATTATGTTGTCCGTTGCTTAATTATCGCCCCTCGGCAACATTGCATCCAAACGACTATCAGATATTCAAATTTCCATTTAGGATGAGGTGAAGGTCGTTTTAGCCAAATCTAACCCTGATTATGACGTTCTATGGGGAAAATTATCATGTATATCTAAAGCCTATTGTTAGAACAAGGATAAAACCTTACTCAACCATTCACGTGGTAAACAAAAAAAACAACACGAATCCACATTAGACCTCTGCTCAATGTTTTCCCGTCAGTTGATAAACCTACAAAGAACTTGACACAATATTCGAAAAGAAACACGAGAAGACCTAACTCAAGTCCAAGCTATTGATGTCACAATCGCTCAAAATATTGCCGACTGCAAAAAAGCATAATCACAGTAAATTATCTCAACCGAAACACCCATATTCTTAAGGGCATCTTACGCCTATTCGCGAACACATGGTGTCATTACAGATTTTCAGTGATTCATTCATATAATTTTTACTGCTATTTTTTCGTGGGCACCAAACGGAAATTGTTTCAATGTTGAAACCTGATATGGGGTGCAACAGACAGTTGACATTGCGGAGGGCATGATACAAGCTATTCATCGGCAAGTGCAAGAATACCTTCGTTCCAAGTCGAAAACAACAGTTTAAATTCAATCTGTGGTGTTTCTCCATTTGAAAGCTGAAACAAAATCAAAACGTCCTATCTAATGTAGTCTTGCACTCAGTTCACATTCATTGATGCAAGTACAATAGGGACTAGGTTTTTACTAAAATTTTACCGCCGAGAATGAGCCATCAATTGTAAAGACAAATTACTTCAAGGTGTGGACACTATCAAGAGTCCTTAAGAATTGCCAGAGTGCAGCGTGCAATGAGCCACAACAGAGATATGGGGGAGTGCGTGTGTGGGGTGGGTGGGGGTAGGAGGGTTGGCACTTCTAACTCACGTGCATCCCTTCCTTATAAATGGCTAAGAAGGGTGTGTCTGAGACGGAGTGCCTTGATGGTAACTGACATATTAAGTTTATATTTTATATTGCAGTATATTGCTGAGTGCAGGGTAAATCTCATATGACTTTTGCTGGTGATCACACTGGATGATTTGGCTGATTATCTAACATAATACTGCAAGATGAATCGGTGTTCATGTCCTCAGTCACTAGTATACCTATTTCAGATTGTCAATCGTGATTAAGCTTACAATATTGCCAATTGCCGCGTTAGGCAACATTTAATCAGTCGAGCTTTCTTCCAACAGTAAGATGACACCCCGAGGGGACTCCGGCTCAGAACTGGTCCCTAGTGATTTCGTAACGGGTGGATCGGGTGGTCAGGCCAAGTGACTCAATTCATTTTGTGCAGTCGTACTCCGTCGGTCTCGAACATAGCTCACAATCATATGTTGGTCTAGTACAGACTCCAGTATTTCAATTAAACTAACATGCACGCAAACAGGTTGTGCAGAGCAGACCTTCAGCAACTGTGAAAGCACTTCCTTGTATTATGTATATACTCAGCCAAGATCGGTCGACGCAGTATCCTGCCTCTTTGGTCTGTTAAAGCTGTTAATGGAAAGAATATCTACAAAAAGGTAATGAATATGTACACAACCTTAACAAACCGGAAGTCACGGTGACGGCGTTCTAGTCTTGCTGACTAGACATGCATTGCTGAAGGTGCGTTTTCACGGTGCGACTTGTAGTAAAACTTGTAGCATGCAACACAGTTGCAACGTGAGAACATCCAAATCGTAACGATTTGAAATCACATACAACTAGTTGCAGCCTAGACGTAGGACTTGTCCTAATTCTTGCTAGGGCATCATTTGTTTTATGTGTTTCACGTAGCCACCAAATTCTGAACATGGGTGGGTCGGTCGGTTGGAACAAAAGAAGAAAACTCAATAAAGGCAAACTTATCTGAGTAATAATGATTCTCATTTATTGTAATTCTTATAACAATTCTCGCGTTCTTTGGACTTGTGGACTTAGAGGGGTCGGCCGGCGAAGAGGAACACAGAAAACACAAATGCTGCCCCTACAAATTTTAAGTTCTCGACCAATCACATCGCTTAGATCCATGTGCGCCTCAGAGTGACGTCCCTTTGGTTTATGTTGACATCATGTCGGAGACACGACTGAAAAACAGCCGACCTTACCAGACAAGAAACCGACAGGTTTATGTTTTTACTTATTACAGGAATGTTTATGGAATGTTCCCGCCTGGGAACCCACACCCGTTTAGAATTTCTCTTCTCCATTTTCAGTGACTGGGATATGTAGACCGACATTGACGTTAGCGTTTTTTCTTCACTCGACGAATCCATGTTGCCGCTGAGATACAGATAACATTTTGAGTCATTGACTTATGTACTCGCTTGTGTTCATCTTAATTGGGTATCCTAAGTTTTCTTTGAGTTTTGCCATTTTCTATTAATTTCAAACATATAATAAAGTTTAAATGCTAGTGTTTGTTATATATATTTGATCTGTAATATGGGAAACGATAAGAAAGACTGCAAGTTGTCAAATTCAAGAAGAGTTCACAACCTTCCCTCGTGTGCTGGTACCGAATGCTGGTATTCGCATTATGTCGAAGGCGGCTGTAGACACATTTACAAGATGCCCTGCCCATGGTTAGTGTGTGAAACCTTTTTGAAAACGTTGAATGGCACACCCATGTAAGCTGCTGCAATTTGCTGTTAGGGCCTTTGTCATACTTAGCATTGAAGAATCCAATAATTAGAAGTTGCGGTGAACCAAATTACATACTCAATTTATATAAACCTATAGGAAGCAATGGGCTTTGTCAAATTGTCATAAATGTCTAGAACGTAAGATTTGGCCTATAGAGGAAATGTCATAGAAAGAAGTGTAATAAGAAGGAGACAACATTTCCTGGTTCCACTGGTTCCACACGGAGTACGTGTCAATGCAATTAAGTAAGTACAGCATGCAAAACAATAATTGTTGAAGAGATGCCTATTAAGATTAATATCAATGGGACTAGTTTCCTTTATATTCATTAGAGTTCAGTATATAGATCGATAAGCTAATCAATATGCATAATGTGTTCTATCACATCCGTTTTGATCTCTTATTGGTTCTGGTATGACAGTGAAAACATTTTTCTGAACCCTGTTTCATCATGTCCGGTGTCTATAGATGGTCATTAATATTTTCAGAGGTATTGATTTCATACTGACCATTTCGGGAGTCAGTCATAGATTCTGTACTAGGTACCCACGTATCTTACAAGTCTTACAACAATATCACTGCAATCATTTCATACATGGACGATAGGGTAGCCTAGTGATAACACGGGGGCTCGAGACAAGACGAGGTCACCCTGACCCAGCAGACAAATTTGTTCAGTGAGAAGCCAAAAATACACATTGGGATATTTAGGCGAAGCACTGGCCCAATGAGAAATTCACTCAACACTTGGGTTGATATTAAGTTACAATACACACACACCATTAATATTAAAGTATGCTCAATACATTTCAAACGTCTAGAAGTCAAGTGATGTGTCATGTAGCCCGAGTATTGAAGTGTGTCGTTAAACAAAATATCTTGAGTATCTTGAGCGGTTGATTTTATGTCAGGTGCAGATCTATCATAGCAGAAATTGAATGGTTATATACGTAGCATGGATGACAAATATCCAATAAGAAAAAAACCCTTGCCTGTCATAAGAGGCGCCTAACGGGATCCGGTGGTCAGGCTCGCTGACTTCGTTCATAAATGTAATCGAATCCCGAATAGGTAGATGGATGCTCATTTTTTTATTGGATATTTATATAGCGCACATATCCACGCAAAAGTGCATGCTCAAGGCGCTGGTATTGATCGATGCTCATGATGTTGATCACTGGGTTGTGTGGTCCAGACTCGATTATGTACAAACACTGACATATAACTGGAATACTGCTGAATGCAGCGTAAAACAACAAACACCCAAATAAGAAATATGTTCACTACCATGGGTAACAGAAAATCGGGTGCAGATGTACCATGGGTAACAGAAGGCGGATGTAGATATACCATGGGTAAGAGAAACTCAGGTGTAAATATATCATGGGTAGGAGAAGGTAGGGCGGTGGGATAGCCTAGTGGTTTAAGCGTTCGCTCTTCACGCCGAAGGCCCTGGTTCGTTTCTGATGTCCCCCGCCGTGCTCGAATATTGGTAAAAGCGGCGTAAAACTAAACTCACCTGCATACGTATGCCTGATGTACGACATAACATCGGCCAGGCTATGTATCCATTCAATTAGCATCAAAGGTTTAGACTGAGGACACGCACGATAGTTTAACAGAAGTAATTACAGGCTAATTACGAATTATGACTAATATGAATACCATATTAATTTTAAATATTTAATAATTTTGCAAGATATTGCCCCAATTTGGATGAATAAATACTGATGTACATGTCTGAAAACCTGGGTTTTGTTTGTCTGGTTTAGCGGTGGAGCAGAAGGTGGTCTCTGGTTGGCTCTGTTCCGATTTTTGTAATGTTAAGATCTCATGTATGAGCGTCTTATTTTGCAACTGTGGTATTCCATGTTTGTCGATTGCAGTGGTTCATGCTATGAGCAACTATGGTAACACATACATACTTTGTAACATTGAAACCCTGTCCAGCATCGCATTATGAATTGTCTTTTAATACAAGTCTATATTTCTTGAGTTTGAAAATGACTGTCATATTTTAACATATGAATAACAAAAATATCATTTGATCTCCGAGACTAAACAGCCCCTTGATCTACACGTTAGAACCACTTCTGCTTGAAAAAGACCAGTTGATCTTTCATGAAACGCTGACCACGAACCGGAGAATCAATTTGAACTTTCGATACCTAAAATTAATCGAGCGACCAACTGAAACTGGTGCTATACTGATTTGAGTTTGTTTTACATTATCGATTCGATTCTTTATTCAGTAAAGACTTGGCCTATATGCCTCTCGTCATCATTTAGGATCATGCAGGATAGAATATGGTTATCCATTAAAATATACATAAATATATTTTTTTTTACATTCACAAAGGAAGCTGGACAAAACATTTTGGTATTTACATGCATAACTTAATGTTTTACAAAATTTTGCAATACTATCTTTAGATGGGTTTGTTAATAATAGTAAAACTTTCAACATGATTGGTTTCTTCCAAAAATAAGGTTTAATAAGCTGTTTTCGGTGTACAGTATGTTTTGGGCAAATTAAAACGAGTTGGTATTGTCAGGGTATTGTTCCGATGGGGTGCCAAGGCTTCAGTTGTTAAACACAGAGTCGTTTTCACGCGTGGTTTGTCTTTGGTTAGCTGCTTTCAATCGTTTTCACAGACTGCTTGTAGGTAACCTCGTGTCACTTGAGGCTCTCGTCTTCATGTGTAAATGTCTTTCCTCAAATATTCCACATACATTATCAGCAGTCGATGATCAATATAAATTTACCAAACGGACTTCATTTACAGTGAACGTTTCACTGTGATATACATGTACACGTATGTTATATTTCTCTGCATCTTTATACCAATTTTTGCTTAATTTATCAACAATCACATTAATGACGAACGTTTAAATAAGCGTTTATAAATCATGTATTGTCAATAAGTCATTTTCCCTAATCTTTAAGTCATGATGCATATAAGTGATTTTGACATATATGCAATAAGAATGTTTAAAGTGTAAACTATGTGAACTGGCATTTGGGTCTATTTCTCAGTCTTTTCTTAGTAATTATTGTCACATCTAATTATGCGAGATGTGTACTAGTATTTCGTAAACGTAAGACATATCTAGGGTAATGTTTGTGTCGCTTTTCCTGTTATTCATAAGGCTGGACAGTAGCTGAAAGGGTCGCCCAAGTTGTCTCAGTTCACAGATTCTTCTAACATGATCACGATCTCGTCAGTCATTATTTCTGATGAAATAGAAAGTTCATGTTATCCTGCCATTCATTACATCCAGACTCATCTATTCTTATTACTGTTTGCGGATGACGTCGTTCTTACATCTGACTCTATATATTGGAGGGTTACAAAATCGAATTAACGTGTTACAACAGTATTGTCGCCAATAAAATGTAACTGTAAATTTAAATAAAGCTAAAGTGGTTGTCTTAAAAAACGGCGGCGTTCTTTCGAGGGGCGAAATATGGTATTTTGATGGCAATCTTATTGAATGTGTCTCATCTTATAGATATTTAGGTGTGGTATTTTCTAGGAATCTAAGCTGGAATATGTGACACGTATAGTACACACCAAAAGGCAATAATTTAACGTGACTCTACTGTTACTGGCAGCCCAATATGTTAACAACAACATGATTGCTTGGACATGGTTACACAATGAATAAATGACTTAAGTTGATGCCATGACTATTTACTTATTGTGACCATATCCCTAATATTCTTCAGTAACCAAAGCCCCGAACTCCATAGTCATGATAAATACTTGTTCGGGACGACCTCCCGGGAATGAATCACTGTGATAACACGGGTGCTCGAGACAAGTCGAGATCGCCTTGCCACAGCCGTGGGACACGCGACAAACGTCAGTTACAAGCTAAACATTCTCACGGGGACACAAGGACGAAGCACTTGCGTAATTGGAAATTCACTCAAAACTTGCGTTTGATATTAGGTTAAAACACACACACACACACACACACACACACACACACACACACACACACACACACACACACACACACATGTACCTATTATTAATATTAAAGTATGCCCAATATATTTTAAACGTCTAGAACTCAAGTGATATTCCATGTAGTCCGAGTATTGAAGCGTGTCGTTAAACAAAATATCTTGAGTAGATATTGCCTGGTTGACTTTATGTCTATCATCGCAGAACTTCGTCGTTTGTAGATCTAGCATGCATGACAGATGTCGTTGGAATTGATCTACAGCATCCCTTGATTGCTGTAGGAGGCGACTAACGGGATCGGGTGGTCAGACTCGCTGACTCCGTTGATGAAAGTCATCCAATCCAAACTGCGTAAATCGATGGTCATGATGTTGATCACTGGATTGTCTGGTCGAGACTCTATTATTTACTGAAAATCGGCATTGTAGATATACCATAGGTAACAGAAAGTCGGGCGTAATTAAACCATGGGTAACAGAAAGAAGGCTGTAGAATCACTATGGGTAACAAAAAGAAGATATATCACGAATACAGAAAGTCGGGTGTAGATATATCATGGGTAACATAATGTCGGGTGTAGATATACCAGGAGAAACAGAAAGTAGGATGCAGATGTACCATGGGTAAGAGAAAGTATCATGTTGATGTACCATGGGTAAGAGAAAGTCGGATGTATATATATCATGGTAACAGAAAGTCGGGTGTAGATATACCACGGGTAACAGAAGGCGGATGTAGATATATCATGGCAACAGAAAGTCGGGTGTAGCTATACCATGGATAACAGAAAATGGGGTGTAAATGTACCATGGATACATAAAATGTGGACAAACAGGTTGATAATTGTTAATGAATATACAAAGCCACGATAGGTTGATTCATTGTCCTTACATACAATATCTAGAATGCATCCTCTCTGGGTGAGCAATGTAAGCTGTATATGGGGACAGTCTTCAATCATAATGCATTAAAATACGCCAAATTTGTGCATAACTTCATAGCAGTTGAAGGGTGGATTTGTCTTTGAAGATTACAAAACTGCAAGTCATTGAATAGAGCTGCATTGCTGAGTCATAATGTTGGCGTTGCATCATAACACAGGGTGCAAAGGTACAATTAAGTCTGCGCATGCATTTTCACTGTTATATTTAACTCAACCCATTCTAGCTGCACATATACAGTCACCTGTCGCCGTGCAAGGTATTACAGGACACTGAGTCTCGAAGAAGCACACTTGCTGAACCAGTCACCTCCTGTTGAAATGGCGCTGAGAGGAAAAGTTGCTATCATTACAGGTGAGATTGTTAGTTGTTTAATATGTATAAAGCATCTGTTTCTTATGCATGTGAATCCCCCACTGTTAGCATGTCAACAAGTAATACTATTTCAGGACCTGTTTCTGATGTGGACCAGCATACGATTAGGTTTATTTGAGTATCTGATAACCTAGTGGAATCTAAATTAAACTTGCTTTGCTATGTTGTTGCGCGTACGTCAGACGTGTTTTGAAACAGCGGGAGAAAATCGGCCAGTGTGTGACCTAGGACCTTACTCAACGAGTGGGCGAGGACAGACGCTCCCTCTCTCTATGGTGCAACAAAACAAACTTATTATTGATGGATCTGTGGACATGTATGGTCGGGAGAAGGAGGTTATTGTGTGTATCGGGACGAAGAGCGGATATTCCTCACGAGGATCCCCCCACAGGCTTCAGATATGCAGTGACAAGAAGTTAACACGCGTGCTAATTTGTTTACATCTGTTGCATGCGGGAGTGGTGATAAGGCAAGGGATGCAAATCTTGTCTGTCTAACAGTCCCTGAACTACATCATTTTCCCCACTGACCAGCCCTCCCTGCAATGCTGAAGGCCCGAATGAAGCACTCCTAGGGTTTTCCAGGTCATTAATCTCCCAACTCACTGGGGCTCCGTTTCAATTTAAATGATTGTATTTATAAACACTGTCAGGTTTACAGATAATTGCAACCAAGATCAGCAACCTCCGTTGGGGATAGGGAGTTAGAGGACTTGAAACAATGTAAATATTGAGTTCGTAGATCTCACAGAGATTTTAATCCGAGTCTGGATGTATTTAGAGTTTTGAGGATAAGTTTTAAGAATGTATTTAAAGGTAAAAGGTAGGATTATTTCAGTACGCTGAAGGAGAAGCTAGTTGAAGCAAGCAAGGACTCAAAACTCTTCTGGACAATTCTTAAAAAATGTAATAGTTTTGATGGTATTTCACATTCAATTTCTAATGTGCAGTGGGTCGAGCATTTCATGTCACGTTTATGTATCAAAGAAACATGTCACTTTATTCCGGTAGAGACATCTGCTGTCGATTTTTGACCAGAGATGTTAGTAGGTCTTAATCATCCAATTACTGAGCAGGAAGGTTTATCCCATAGCATCAGCTAGTGCAGCACATAATCAATCTCCAGGGCACAGATGCTGTAGCTTCCGAGTTCTTGAAGGCTTGTAGACACCTTATTGTTCCATATCTTACTCAGCTTTTGTGTTTTATTTTTTATACGTGGTAGGTTTCCTAACTCTTGGCGTGATAGTATCATTTGTCCTAAATTTAAGTCCGGTTTTCAAAAGTGATCCAAACACATTATTTCACTCGTAGATTCCATTCGTAAGATAGTTATGTCTAATATGAATAGACGCCTTCAAGTATGGTGAGATGTACATAATATCATTAGAAAATCATAAGCTGGTTTGAGGGCTAATTACTCTCCCGTTGATCACATAGTTTCCTTGCAGTCCTTAGTTGAGAAATACATTAGAAAAAGGCGTTTTAGAGATGTTTCTGATTCCAAAACTACAATATGGTGAAAACATATGGTTAAGAAATGCACAGCTCTGATGTTTAGGTTCGAATCCCACGTTTTCAAATCACAGGGACGTGACATCTCAAACGCACCCAAGAGCATGTGCGATGACAATGCAGTTGGATGAACAGAAAACCATGGTGCACGTGCAATGTGCACACTCAGCTCCCATAAAAGCACAGGTTGAGAAATGGCTTTCATTCACATTCACGATGCCACGGTTGACCAACGCCCAAAGGAACCAAGCAATTGGAATGCTGCATGCTGGCCAAACACAGAGTGATGTTGCTAATCACTTCCTAGTCCACCAGACGATCCTTTCGAGGCTACAGCTATGTCATAGGGCAACAGGAAGTGTCCAAGACCATCCACGCCCGGGAGCACCTCGTGTGACGTCACAAAGGCAGGCTCGGTACATCGTCGTTAGTCATCTTCGGAATCGCTTCAAGTCTGCACGAGAGACTGCAAATGCCACGATAGGAACTAGAGGACGTTCCATCAGTGACCGGACAGTACGCCGTCGCCTTGCTGCACGTCACATCCGATGTCGTCGACCCTATCGTGGACATACCCTCACCCATGCACATCGCCTAAATCGTCAACGTTGGGCAGCTGCTGGAGGCTATCTTGGTGCTAGACAGTGGCGAGATGTCATCTTCACAGATGAATCACGTTTCAACGTCAGTTTCCCTGATGGTCGGCTACGTGTCTATCGCCGTAATCATGAACGTTTTGCTCAGCCTTGTGTCACTGAGCGTGATCGCTTTGGTGGTGGTGGAGTTATGGTATGGGGGACAATTAACGTCAACTTCCGCTCTGACTGGCTGTTCTTCAAGGGAACCTCAACGCCCGACGTTACATTGACAACGTGTTGCCAATAGTGCTTCTGCCATTGATGGGTCGACACGGACGACATCGCCTCGTGTTCCAACACGACAATGACAGGCCACATACGGCTAGAATAACACAGGACTTTTTGCATCAGAACAATGTGGATGTCTTGAACTGGCCCTCGCGATCACCTTATTTTAATCCGATCGAACATTTGTGGGATGAACTTGGGCGCCGTGTGAGACGTAAGTTGAATACTCCCCAAACTGTAGCTGAGTTGACACAAGCTTTGCAGTTTCACTGGAGAGCCGTTCCACAAGCTTTGATTCGGAGATTGTCCTTGTCAATGCCTGTCAGACTACTGGATTGCATCGCTGCCCTAGGAGGACACACGGTATTGAAATGTGTCATCTGACAGTTGTGTGTTCTCATACCATTTGTTTTGGAGATGCGCACAAAGACATTGTTGCATCCGTAATCCTCTGTAAACAATGCAGTATTGTTTACAAGTTATCACAATGCCTTTTCCTGTACCGCCATATGTAAATTTTGGACATATGAGAAATATATCTGACATTTCTTCCTCATATGCGTTTTTATTGCCTCTCAGTATATTTACTGCTTGTTTATAGATTTTTCTAAGGTATTTGATGCTTTAAAACATGATGTACTTTTACAGGCTCTAGATGAGGTTGGCATTAAGGGTGGGTTGTTTCAAGAATACCATCTATGTATAACTGTTTATCTGCTTGTGTTAGAACACCAACTGGCTTACCAAAATGTTTTCATGTACTAATGGCAGTCGCCAAAGATGTGTTATTAAGTTCACAATGTTTAATCATTTTAAAATACAAGCTATGTACTATGATGGAACGTGATGGTGGGCAAGGTATAACAGTTAAATCATCTATGAATAATAGTTGTTCACTCATGTTTGCTGCTGATGTCTCAGCTATCTATGATACTTGTGTACTGCTGCAAAGAAAAATACTGTGATCGAATCATTTTGTGAACAAACTGGTATGAATGTGAACTTAAAGAAAACTAAAATTATTGTTTATACAAATCGTGGCCCTTTGAGGTCTTAAGAAAAATGGTTTTATGATGGTATACGGCCAATAAATCAACTTTTTCTGTCAAAATCTTTCAAAGGAAATTAGGTTAATTTTAATTGTGCAGATTTATTTAAGCTGTTTGATTGTATGATCACACCTATACTATGCAATGGATAAGACATTTGGGTCACTTAATTTTGTAATACCATTGAATCTGTCCCACATTAAATTTTCTGTATTAAATGTTGGAAATCTACTTGTAACATTATGTTTTCAGGTGAATATGAAATAGTGCCTTTGCAATTTGTATATATGACTAAGGATAATAAATATGGGTGTAGATACTGTATATGCCTAATAATTAGTTACCAATTTCAATGTTATTTTGGGCTTTTATCTTTAGAAAATGTAGGTCAGAGTTCATGGACGACAACCACAAAAAGTATTCGATTTCTGCATGGATTTGGCTTTGCCTGGATTAGTCAGGAAATTCAGCACCAACAGCTTTTGACAAGTAATGATTGTATGATAATTCAATCCTGGTCTGCAGCTATACAGTCAAGCCGTAAATGTTTTATTATAGCAAATTCATCTATTAGGGACCTTCGTCAATATCTTAAGAAATCTTTTTTCTAAAACTTAGATGTTGTAATTTTAAGTTAGAACTTTTGTAGGGAGGTATTTGTAATCATGTAAATCCAAGAATATTCTTATAGTTGAAGATGAATGGCATGTATTTTATGCTTGTGACACATTCTGTGTACAGAAGGAAATACAAATGTAATGTTGTTGTTGATGTTGTTTGCTATCATGGTGCTTCTGGTTTTGTTTGTTTGTCTTCCCCTGGTTAGTGCCGCTGGTCACATTCTTTGTGTACAGCTGGTATTATTTCAGGTCCTGTTTCTGATGTTGTTTATGGGGCTGTTGGTGTTTGTTTGATTGTGCTTGAGTTCTTGAGGCTTCTCTGATGTGTATGGTGCAAGTGACGTTGTTTGTTTGTTACTGTGAAGGTTCTAATAGTGGTAGTAAGACATCTGATGATTAACATATGTTATATTTGACCACTTTCTGAATGGCATTGTGTATTTCATAGCTTTCGGCCGTGGGAGCCGTGCCAATTAATATCCATCATAGGGGTACACAAAGTCCGCAGTCTAGACTACCAGTTGTCCGACTTCCATTTTTGTGGAAGTCGCGGTAGCTGAGCGGATTAGGCGGCTGACGTTTTGTGCTGACGAATAGGTGCCTGAGTCTGAGGGTGTGAGTTCGAATCCCGGATGGGGCTCAACTCAAAAAGTACTAGAATTTGTACTTTATAAGAAAGTGTAATCCCAAAATATAACATATGTGGCATTGTGTATTTCATCTGATGATGTTGTTTGTGAGACTTAGATGCGTCGTGGCCTTTCCATAATGTCTCACGTTCATTCCAAATAAGTACCTGCCATGAATTGCTGTTGCTGTGGGGCTTCTTTGTCCGGCTGCTGCCAGTGCTGATATTGTCACTCTTGGGATTTTCCTACAGCTGTTCCTTTCAGCTGCAGGACATTCTTTTCATGTAACGACCTATCATCTATATCCTTACCTATTCACTGTGAGAACTGGCTGAGTATTGTTCCAATGTTTTAGGACTACATGTTGTTATTACTCAGTCGTGCCCTCATCAAGATACAGAAGGATGCCTGATTCTGAAAGTTGAATATGGCATTGAAATCTGGAGTCTAATTCCATTACATTCCTTGAAATAAGCAAGTTTCATAAACAAAGTGTACATGTATTCAAAGGTCTTTTGATAGCGCCCATACATATATGGATAGTAAGTGTTTATAACTGATGTAATAAATACAATAAAAAGATAAACATGCACAAGTAAAAACAATAAGAGAACACATTCCAAAAGGAACTGGAATTGTTTGCACGTTTGAACACAATCTATGTTTTAGGTTCCAGTTCAGGAATTGGGGCAGGAATTGCTATAGCTTTTTCGAAGGAAGGAGCCAAACTGTCCTTGACTGGTAGGAACCAGAAGAATTTGGAGGAAGTGGTCAAGAACTGCAAGAAGGCGGGCTGTCAGGTGAGCAGAAAGCAACAGAGATATCAGGATCTGATCAAACTCACCTGTTACTATTCCATACATTAAAGCATACCTTAATTTATCCAAGGCGCCGCGATTCATTTACGTTATGCAAGTGATCTGCAAACAGAAATTTGTTCAGTTTCCAATCTTGTCACAAAAGTAGTGCCCCAAATAGTCACTAACTATCCTTCGTCTCTGCCAAATGGAAGAACATCACATCTTATTGAAGTATTTGATTTATCAGGTTGATCAACTTTCAATTTCAGGATGTTCTCACAAACGTGGGTGACATCACCCAGGATGCTGTCAGAAGGACTCTCGTAGAGTCAACCAAGAAGAAGTTCGGGAAAATAGACATTCTGGTGAGTATATTTCAGGTACTACAGAAGAAAATCTGCATATATATCCACTGCCATTGATTACATCGCTTATGATTGGTTCACAAAACATGTTTAACGTTTATATTTCAATAAACCTACAAAAAAGTGGATTATTCGCGAGATGTGTTCGACACCCAGGATATGGATATGTCTGGCCAGGATATGCAAATATTCTAGTATAAACAAAATTAATAAATGAAAATTTCAACTGATTGTAATTTCCTTATGTTTTTGTCACACGAAAGTGATTCCATCAATTAAAGTATAAATTACACACAAGAAAGTTGAACTTGTTTCTCACAACTAAATGTATTTGCCCGATTGCAGTGTCTGTCATCTGCAACAGCGTACCAATGGCGGCAAGTAGCATCTGCGGCCACTTTCATTTAAAACAAGCTTGAGATGATTTCCAATACCTTAAATTATATTAAGGAACTAAAATGAATTAAGGAACTATAGATTTTGGGGTCTAAGATTTCAAGACCGTAGGGTCGGGAAGATTTACAATACAATCAACCATCGCTGTTTCCAGATCCTTTGAGGTCGAACATGAACCACCCAAGCCGCATACCCTCGCGTATGAAAAACGTTAGAAAAGTAACTAAGCTGCAACCACTATCGTATAAAAAACGTTAGAAAAGTAACTAAAATGTTCTAAAAAAAATCGAGGATTGTCGTCATTCCACGGCAACACACCAAATTAGGTGTAAAAAATTACAGTGTGTTGTTATTATTGCCATATTTATTTATAACTTCTGTACCAGACAGACATAAGTACAGTGACATTTTTACATCATGTTCTTTGGAGCGCTGGCATGAGAAGTACACTGGCATTTATAAGTATCATAAAACGTTATGGATTTTGTTTACAAATATGGCTAGGCGTAAAATAACATTGGCATTTTGGGTATTAAGTAAAGTTACAAACTTCTGCATGTTGGGATTTACACAATAATAGTGTGGTATGTACCTGATGCGTAAATCAGAATAAACAGGACATTGTAATAGAACATGGTACTCGTCCTGGACAATATTGACGCAATGGGCGCACATGGCAGAACTGATATCATCATCTCTGGATTTTCTATAGGTTTGTACATTCAGTTTACTGATGCAACATCTAAATTTTGTAAGAGATCTGCGGAGTTGCATAGAGGATAATACTTTTAAATATGTTTCATAGACAATGTCATGTTTGAATAGTGAATATGGATACAATTATTTGGAGCTTGCAATATCGGATGACCATTCTTGGTAATATATAGCTCTACAGCGTTGTTTGTATAGCTTTAAGAACATATTAGGATCTCCAACTGTTTGATGGATCCATACATGTGCATAACCGTATTGAAATAACAATGTTCTAACTGAGGAGGTCCAGTTAGTATCTCCATTATCATCTAGATTTTTCATCATATTATAGCAACGTTTAGAATGTCTTGTGGCCGGCTGGCTAAGTAGTCGTAACCAGTATGATATATGTCTTGTTTTATAATTGACTTGAAGTGGATATCTTCCACATTCCGCTGAAACAGCTTTATTAGAAGAGCGATAACCAACTCGTAGGTCAAATTTGCAAAACTTAGAGTGGACCTTTTCAATGTTATGACGATACATTGTTCCCCAAATTTCTGAGCCGTAGAGCAAGATTGGTTGAATATTTTTGCCATCAAAGATCTTAAGGCATGTATCTGGGAGATGAGATTTAAATCGACATATAAATTTTTGAATAGGATAAAACGCCTTCTCGGCTTGTTTACACAGAACCTCACAAGCTCTTGAAAAAAGGTTCCGGCATGAAAACACCATTCCGAGAGATTTGTAATAGGAAACAGATTCCAATCTTTCAGAGACAATAAACCATTTTTCATTTTTTGGAAGTCCACCACCTTTTTTAAATACAATAATCTTAGTCTTTTCAGTATTAATCGACAGTCCCCATTTTGTGCCATATGTATCAAGAACATCTATTTTCTTCTGCAAGTTTATGACACTATCTCCAAATATGGCGACGTCGTCCGCAAATAATAAGATAGATAATGCATCTACAGTTTCATCAATGAATGCACCACTATATTGGCTATTCACAATATCGTTTACGGCAGTTGCAGAACCAGAAAATACTGTGATATATTGTTTAAGCAACGATCCCTCCGTAGGGATACTGTGAAAGTATGTACCAAAGTCACCGGGTCTAACCACTCGATCCATTAAATCGCCTGTCTGAACTAACACGGGTTTCTGGGCATCACATCAGATTCCCAACGTCCATGCGATGCTCCTGCTGATTTGGTTTCCAGGGTGCCTTTTAGTCATGTGTTCAACGATACACTGCCAGCAGAAGATGCAACTACTTGAAAAAGCCGGAGTTACACCATCCCGTCAGATGTTAGCAATTGTAGACAAATCTGGACTCGAATAGGGACCCGTGAAGAGCCACCTCCTCGTGGTGGGTGCTGAGTAACGCTGAGAGCTCTTCAAACCCCCGTTGTGGACCGGGGGTATATTTGGTCCACCAACCCGTTTGCCGTGGGTTGGGCCCCTGTGTCGGTGGAGGACGGGAGTCTGGTGGTTGAGGGCAAAAGATCCTGGAACCGTGTTCCTTTTGCCCAACACACCACTTTGGCCCTTACTCCACCTAGAACTGGCCCAGTTCTATCAATCGGCTGGTCACGCCAGCCCTGTGCATGGCGATTATATTTGCAGATTCAAATTATCATTGGGTCTTGGGTATTTTGATTTATTGTGTAAAAAATATTGATTATATTAAATTGCCTAAAGTCCTATGCCAGAAGGCGGTGGCTCATGGGCCAGTCTGATGATGTTGACCACTGAATTCTATATGTCTTTAGATTTTTGTTATGGGCCAACCGGCCTGACAACTAATCTATTAGACGAATTTAGCTATTCACGTCATATTTACTTGAGTATAACACCCCTGTATTCCCTGGTGTTAGCATCCTGGAGATCCGGTGCAAATTGACACCGTCCTTGTTGACTCTCTATGGTGGGTGGGGAGCAGGGGTGCTGAATTCTTATATTTTACCATGTCTCAATACAATTCACCTGGTTCATCCAAAGCAAGTAAACGCAGACATGTAGATGTGCTCTCGTCTGATGAGGAGGTCGCTCCAGAGATTTCAGATTCTTGGCCCCAAAACATCGTAATTGCGTCAATTGATTGAAGCCCATTAAAACTTAAACCATTTGCTATCTCAGTGGGCATTAGAGGTGTCTGTGGAGAATGTCGAACGACTACCGACTGGTGCCTTGCTGGTGGAATGTGTACGGACACAACAATCAGTCAATCTGTTGGGCTTACAACAGTTTGTTAATACTCCTGTTGTTGTTTCGGAGCACAAGACACTAAACACTAGCAGAGGCATTGTCAGAGATGTTGCTGGCTGTCTTTCTGACATGAGCGAGGAGGAATTTGCTGTTGAATTAAAAGCTCAAGGAGTTACAGATGTAAAACGTGTTTCCAGAAAAACTCAAGATGGTACCTTTGTTAAATCACACACCTATCTTTTCACTTTTTCTCAACCTGCAATACCCAAATCACTAAAGGCTGGATATTTCAACATCGGGGTGGAGGTCTATGTACCGATGTATCTACTCCGATGTTTTAAGTGTCAAAAGTGTGGTCATGGCGCAAAGTTCTGCCGAAGCAAGATGGCAGTATGCTGCCATTGCGGTGGAGCCCATACTAGCTCTGAGTGCACACATGACATCAAATGTGCCAACTGCAACGGAGATCACATAGCATCTTCTAAATCCTGTCAATCTTTTGAATTTGAAGCCCAAATACTACAAATTAAAAATACAAATAACATCACCTACCAAGAAGCAAAAACACTAGTTCCATCTTCTGCTCAAACTTATGTAAAAACAATATTCCGCAGCAATTGCATCCTCCACTCCAGTTTGCAAGACAGTCTCTGTTTCGTGTCAGACCAACATCTCCTGGGTCAAGGACGATCAGACTGTACTGCTGCAGTCCACTGAAATATCTCAGAAAGGTAGTCTGAAATCAACAACTTTACAAACGGACAATACCACCAGTGATGTACCAACTGACTCAATGGAAAGTACACCTGTCGATGATGCAAATTGAACTAGAAAAGAGAAAAAAAAATTGCAAAAAGGAAAAAAGGCTCTCACTTACGTGAAGACGCCCATTCCTGTTCTTACACTCATATGAGCCTCTGGAGATGGACGTCACTCCTTTACAAACAATCAATAGGAGTGAACACTCCTCCCAATCACAATCTCCAGTTAAGCCTCCATGAACAGCTCCAGTACCATTATTCAGTGTAATTGTAGAGGACTGAAGAACAGTTTTAATGATATACACTTACTTATACAAGATTTTCAGCCATCGACATTTTGTTTACAAGAAACGTATTTTAAAGAAAACGATCGAATTTCTATAAGACAGTGTACTCCATACAACTGCTTGTCTCCCTCCAGGACCGAAAGCAACTGGGAGTCTTCAATATTAATGAGACTAGGCATACTTCACAGTCCTGTTCCTCTAAAACCCATCAAAAAGCTGTTGATGTCCGTGTAACCATGCACATTGTCTTTCCAGTGTGCTCACTCTATCTTCCTCCTTCTTCTTCTGTGCAGCCTGTCGATCTTCAGGCACCGCATGACCAACTTCCTAAGCCCTGTATCTTCATGGGTTATTTGAATGGACACAACCCCCTGTGGGGAGGTGCACATACGAACAGCAAAGGGAACGTACTGGAACATTTTATTTCTACCAACAATATCTATCTCTATCTAAAACTTATTTACATCCTGGTACAGGAACATACTCTTCCCTTGACTTATCCATCACTGACTCTAATCTGCTGAGTGAGTTTGAATGGTCAGTCCATGACGACCTGTGTGGAAGTGACCATTTTCCAAGCATTCTCAAAGCTATATGTCCATCTGACGTCCCTCCATTGTCGAGAAGAAACTTTACTAAAGCTGACTGGCTTTTGTTTGAATCACTTTCATCTGTTTATGGGAGCTCCTGACCCTGTTAAACTATTTCTGATGAACTAAACAAAATAGCCGATGAATCCATTCCAAAGACCTCTGCAAATCCACACATACGAAAACCATGGTTCAACGATGACTGCAAACAGGCTAGGGAACCACGGAAAAAGGCTGAGAAAAAAATCTTGGCGAAACTATGCATTGAAAATGAATTCACGTACGCCGATATCAAAAGTATGGAACATGATCCAGAAAATCAAAGGCAAGGGCTCTCAATCTAGCACTAGGCACCTTGAAGACGGAGACGAGTTATTAATAAGTAAATCCGATTTGCAAATAAATTTGGAGAAACTTTGGCCAGACACTCGTTCTCATCGAATTATGTACCTCAATTCCAAAAATATAAAAAATAAAACCAAGAAAAGAAAACTTTAAATTTCAATTCAGATAATTGGGAAGATTCCAATGAAGTATTTTCGATTCATGAACTCCGTACTGCTCTTGACCAGGGTCGTGATACTGCTACAGGACCTGATAACGTACATTATCAACCCCTGAAGCACTTACCTGAATCATGTTTAGAGACCCTCTTGAACATGTTTGATGATATTTGGACGTCTGGACATTTTCCTTCGTCCTGGCGTGATGCTATAATTGTTCCCATCCCTAAACCTGGACGTGATCACACTGATCCTTTCAATTATAGGCCCATTTCACTAACTAGCTGCGTTTGCAAGACCATGGAACACATGATAAATAATCGACTTGTTTGGTACTTGGAAACCAATAACATGATAACAGATATACAATGTGGTTTCCATAAAAACAGAAGTACTATCGATCATTTAGTGCGTTAAGTATCTTTTGTTAAGAATGCCATAATTAATAAACAACACGCAGTGTCATTCTTTCAGGGTTCAACCCTGTCTGACCAAAACAATCTGGATCAGGGTGTCCCACAAGGCAGTATTTTGTCTGTCACATTGTTTAGTATTAAGATCAACAGTTTATCCAAGGTTTTAAATGATTCAAGTGATGGATCACTTTTTGTTGATGATTTTAATATTTCTTGTCGCGGTAAAAATATGTATACTATTGAACGGCAATTGCAGTTGTTTCTAAACAAAATCAATAAATGGTGTCTTGAAAACGGCTTTAAAGTTTCTAAATCAATAACTAATTGTATACATTTTTGTAGAAAATATAAGCCTCATAAAGACCCAGATCTATCTTTAAATGGCACTCCCGTCAAAGTTGTAAAGGAGTCCAAATTCTTTGGCCTAATTTTCGATTCCGATTTAACTTCCCTGTAACATATTAAATCCCGTAAAGCTAAATACCTGAAGGCACTCGACTTGTTAAAAGTTGTTTCAAGTTCAAAATGGGGAGGGGGTCTAACTACCATGCTTCACTTATACAGATCGCTTATCCATTGGAAACTAGATTACGGATTCATGATATATGGTGGAGCCTGTAAAAGCAACCTAACACTATTACACTCTATCCACCACCAAGGTCAGAGACTTTGTCTTTGGTCCTTTAGAACTTCTCCCGTTGACAGTCTCTACGTCGAGGCAGATGAACCATCTCGTACACAGCGCCGTATTAAATTATCATTACAATGTGTCACAAAACTATATTCTAACGAGTCAAACCCTGTCTTTAACTGTGTATGTTTAATCCTCTTTATGAGGATCTGTACAACGAAAAGTTTTTTCTTGTTCCGCCACTAGGACCAAGAGGCAAACCTTTCCTTTCTGCTGCTGGCATTGAGCTAGACAATATATCTCCTTCTCGTCCTCTTTCTTCTCCTCCTTGGCAGTTGGTTAGGCCACAAGTTGACCTAACATTAACTACATTTAAAAATCAGAAACTAAAGACTTACAATATAAACAAGAATTTAATCAATTAAGAAATAACTAAAGTCCATATGCATCCTTATTTACAGATGGATCCAAGGATGGTGGCGCAGTTGCTTGTGCCACTGTCATTGGATCCAGAACAATTTCTTCTCGATTGCAGCTCTATTTTCACAGCAGAAGCAAATGCCATATTAACAGCCTTAAAATACACAAATAGAAACCCTAAATATAAACAATATATAATCTTTTCAGACTCTCTTTCTTGCCTTCAGGCTCTCAAAAAACTTTTTGTTGGCTACCCAGCCACGTTGGCATTTCTGGGAACACCATGGCCGATCTTGCTGTTAAGGCAGCACTCAATAAATCTGTGACACCACTTCTTGTCCCATACTCTGATTACAAAGCTAGCATTAGAACTTACATCCGTGATCTTACGCAGAAGATATCGCACACCCAGGTATTACATATATTACGTGACATAAAACCTTATATTGGTTACACCTACTTGGGTTGTCACTCCAGATTTGAGGAGGTCATTATGCGACGATGTCGCATTGGCCATACGCGTTATACTCACTAATATTTGTTAAAAGGGGAAGATCCTCCGTTTTGATTCCCATGTGATGAGAGAATCACAGTCAAACATCTCTTGCTTAACTGTGTTGAATTCTCCCTCATAAGGGATAAATATTTCAATGTTAACGGATATGTTAACGGACTGTTAAGGATCTGTTTAATACTGTCCATGTTCATTTAATTCTTGTTTTTTTACAGGAAATTGATTTGATTAATGAATTTTGATTAAAATGTTCTGTAGATAGATGTATTTTAATGACATGTAGTTTAGATTAGTAACTTTGATTGCCAGTGGCTGTACCCTCAAAGGGGGTTAAAGTACTGTAAAAGTATTGTCCTCATGAGAGGGTACGTAAGTCCCAAACCATTCAACGTAAATCTAAACCTACTACCATTTTAGTCGTAGAATATATGTTCGTTTAATACGTGTCTGGATTATCTAACATTGCTAATAGCTGAAGGGATGGTGTAAATCCAGCTGGGGTCCATGCAGGAAGCAAATGTACTGTAAGTCCCCATGGTCCCTAGTATGGTGATCTACCTTCCGTTGTTGTCAATATATAGCCTGGTTTTACCTTGTAATGTCATCTATAGTTAAACTGTTTTAGATTTAATTACTAAATTACTAAGTTTTAAATTCAAATCCGTGAAAATATAATTATTTGTCTGTCCTTCGTTGTCCACTCACTGGACTCGAATATTTACAGATTATTATTATTGATAATAGAGTGTGGCGTTCAATCAGACCACAAACAAATAAGCTGTATCATGTGTCTATGTTTACGTGAACAAACAAACATATGGTATCATATCTGTGTTTAGGTGAACAATGCCGGGGTATCTCTAGGCATGTTTCCGCTGCAATCAACTACCAAAGAGCTGTACGACAAAACGATGGCTGTAAACTTGGAGGCACCTTTGTTTTTGACACAGTTAGCTGCACCGCATTTGATTGAAACCAAAGGTACGAAATGATCTTGAACAAAATAATCCTCAAGATTTACACTCACAAACAATTATTCACTGGATATCCCGGATGTGCTGGGAAAAGTTAGTTTCGCCATAAATTGTTCAGCTCCTCGTTTCAGAGAAAACAGTGTACGTAATATGGAACGTAGAACATATAGCAATATTCTAATACCTGTATGGGGATTGCCACGTAATATGTTCTTGCTTTCGTCCGGAACATGTTATGTGAGTATAGTCACTAGTGTTTAGGCTAAACATATCTTTTGGTTTCAGGAAACGTGATCAATATTTCGACCGCCGGTACGGGTACAATTGTAAGTGTGATGTTAGCAAATACAAGAATAATTCACAACTGTAAAATTAAACTGCTTGAAACATCCCGTGATCATTTGAGTTCAGAACAGGCCACAGGTACCACACAACAAGACTAGTGTTGTGTGAGTAAAGACAGTATTAGTTGTGGTGGCACCTGATTAGTCGCCTTTTAAGTTCAGAAACACTTACTTATCCATCATTTTCGATATCTATATAAAAGAACTGAACAGGCTGTTATTTTCACATAACATTCAAGGACGTTTCAACATATCATATGTGCAGACGCCGGGTGGCGGTATCTACGTTATGTCGAAGGTGGCCCTAGACACATTTACACGATACCTTGCTCAAGGTCAGTATGTGAAACCTTTTTGCGACAGTTGGATGCCTCACTCATGTTAGCTACTGCAATTTGCAGTGCAATATCAAAGTACCAGTAACTCAAATTACTCACTTAAAATTTTTTATATAAATGTATTTGAAGGAAATGCATATATCAGTAATTTCGTGAACACATTAAAACGTAAGAGGTGCTTCGCGTGGTAATATATATTCCTTAATAATTCGAGTTTTTTTAATTCGAGTATTTGACCAAATAATCTTTTCCTGTGGCAGAGGGAAAAGATCATGAAATATTCCTAAGCGTGGTTAAACAGCAAACAACGTACAAACTTTCTTTCCACAGAATTGGCTTCAAAGGGGGTGCGTGTCAATGCAATCAAGTAAGTACACATAAAACAACAATTTATGTTGAAAAGATGGCTATTAAATATCGAGGGGATATGGCTTGTGTTCATTTGAGGTCAGTTTAAAATGAGATTCACTAAGCATCATGTCTTCTTTAAAATGGGATTCTGGATTTATTCACAGAACAATATTGATGTGTTTTTATTTGTCATGATTCCATCCGGTTGCACGCTTAATGAACGTTTCTTACTCAGCATGTCCAGTATTCGATAGCGGTTTATTAATCATGTAAAATACAAACTGTCCATTTCGGGATTTATTCATAGAAGAATACATTGTAATGCGTACAGAGGTATCTCACAAATCTTGCAACTGTACAATACCATCGCACTCACATATACAATTTGGAGGACATCCCACAGACAGTTGAAACCGACTTAAAGAAAGTAGTTTTATGAGATTTAGGAAGCCACATCAGCACGTGTCACAGCAGATGTCTCAGACATTGGGGAAGGAAGTGTGGTACAAGATTTTTTCAAATGAATATCATCCATTATATACTGTATCAGAAAATCGTCGATCTTTTAAATTGTGTTTTACGTTCCGGGTTGGGGAAACTAATGTTATACTTGGTTTCCTGCTATTAGTCCATATACGTTTACCTATGCGATTGTTATGTCACATATGGCACATTGTAGCTATTGAATTCAACTTACTTTCTATATCCACTTTGAGTGGTGTGGTCGTTATAATAGCTGTTTTCACTGTCTTCTTTTCGTTGTTTCAGTCCGGGCTTTGTACCCACTCCAATCATTCAATCTATGACAGCTGACAAAGAACAAGCTGCACAGGCAAGTACGCTCAAACCATCAAATCCGCCCTGGAAACCTGTGTAATTGATAGCAAATGAGTACGAACCTGACCACCCGATCCTTTAAGGCGCCTTCTACAGTAAATACTACTGGATGGGGATTAGCTTGGTAACAGTGTAGTTCAAGCACCTAAAGCACTCTCTGATTGTAGCTCATATACCTCATTCTTTCACTCATTTATTCACACTCTCCTTTTCAGTTGGGGAAAATTATGATAAAAGCGACTCCACTTGGTCGAGCGTGTCCACCAGAAGAAATGGGTCACATTGTGGCCTTCCTAGCCTCAGAGAAAGCAGGCTTTGTAACTGGAGAGTGTTTTAGAGCCGATGGTGGTTTTACAATGACCACACCAGCCCTTGGATGAATATGTTCATGGACGCAAGAGGCGTACCTGCCTCGCCAGTAGCAGGTTGTGTAAAGAACATTCGAAAGTGTAGCAAATGCATTCCCCTACTCTTGGCAAGTGAAACTTGGCAAATCACTTTTAGTAAACATTACTTAGTTTTTTAAAATTTATTTCAAACCATCGGCTTGAAAATTCTGAAATAATTCTGAATTATTACTTTGTTGTTTAACACCACACTTAGCAATATGTCAGCAGCGCCCTGTAAGTAATACAATCTGAACCAGACAATCCAGTGATCAACATCATAAGCATCGATCTACGCAATTGGGATACGATGGCGTTAATTGTTACTATTATGAATACAATGTCTTTGAATAAATTCAGCAAGATTTTGTCTCACTTGCGGTTTAATAACTATATATTGATGTATAATCTGAAAACCTGTTTAAATCTTTGTTTGTCTGGTTAAGCAGTAAAGCCCAGGAGGAGGAGGAGCTGTCAGTTTAAAATAACTGAAAAATACGTAGTTACTAACTTTTCAGCCACCAGTAAGTTAGAAATGCACAGGAGTTTCGTCGTTGAAATCACCGTAAGACAGGAATATGTGAACCACTTTGATTGCTAGGTACACTTTTGTCTACACACACATACACACATTTGGTGCGCCAACACAACGCGAGTGTCTTGTCTCGGCTCCACTGACATTGTAGGCGAGCTGTCTGAGGCACCAGGCTAGTGATGCAGCGAGCGTGAGGTGCCGGGTGTAAAAACCATTCAGTAAAATTTGTGTGCAGACTCTTTCAGCGTTGTCACAACCTCTTGTGTACAGTACACAACCCTGTGCACATAACGAATCCACGAATCCGTTGGTAAATTACCAGATGGTGGCCACACTGATAGATAAACTGAATGTATTTTTAAAATTACTCAGACTAACCCTAGGGTATGATCAACAAGAGATTGGTCGCACAATTATGCGAGTATTGTCAAAACAACATGGCAAAAAATGCAATGCCAATGGGACTCTCTTAAGGAGAAAGTTTACTGAGGAGTGAGAGACAAATTGACCGAGCAGGCGTTAAAGGCAGGATAATTTTGTCATGAGAGAAGATATCGGTGAAGGAAATGCGTAAACGTATTTCTGCTTGGATGAAACGGCTTCGTTTAGTTGTGGAGGAAGATGGAGGCAACATTGAGCAAAGACTGAAATAAGTGAGTTTTGCATTTTTTGACATGCTGTTTTGAATTTGACAATACTCGCACAATTTGCAACCAATCTCTTAGATATTTTGTAGACGTGTTGATGATGCCCTAGGGTTACTCTGTGCAAATTTGTAATGAATTCGGTTTATCTGTCGCTGAGAAAATACTTGTCACAACCGGTTCACTTTATTTGGGACACCCGATATAATGTCAACTTCTTTATTGTGAATAACACGACGGTTCGGAGTGTACGCTTGCATCTTCGTCAGAATAGAGAAGGGGTGTACGCTTGCATCTTCGTCAGAATAGAGAAGGTCATTCCAAGTGATGATTTAGAGATTTTACGTGCGCTTTCCAACATGATATGTATTTTGTTTGATCGATAGAGAGTGATTTTGAACGAAAGTTACGGCAAACTAAATTGTTGTCTGTATTTTTGCATTTGCCAGAAGTGGTGGGGAGAGTGGAAGTATGGAGTGGTTTCGTTTGGAATTTGTTTTCCTTTTCTTTTTCTGTCATTTCTATGTGATTTTGTAAATAATACAAACTGGTTACACGGGGTTATACGGGGTTATACGAGTGAGTGAGTGAGTGAGTTTGATTTTGATTTTGAAAAGCGGTTAGCAATATTCCAGCAATATCACGGCGGGGACACCAGTAATGGGCTTTACACATTGTACCCATGTGGGGAATCGAACCCAGGTCTTCCGCGTGACGAGCGAACGCTTTAACCACTAGGCTACCCCACCGCCCCGGTGTTATACGACATAGACGGACAGTTTTGATTAAATATCGCTAAGACTTAGAAGGTTTGAGTGTTATTCATCAGCTTAGGAGTGTTGGTAGTGTTGGGTGTGTGTTGTTTGAACTGTGTAGGGCAGTTGGAAATGGTCGTGTGTTTCTGTTCCACTGCAGTGTGTGCATTTGCCTAAATCTTTCTGTCAATTGGAATACATGTATGTGTTCTTACCGCCGACATTTGGCAACCTTGATATAGCTAAAACCAACATTCTGCTGAATCAACACAAGTCAATCAACACAAGACATGTCTGCCTGAGTCCATCTACAGCCGACTAAATATCTGCCAGAGTCCATCTACAGCCGACTTAATGGCTGCCAGAGCTCATGTGCAGCCGACTTAATGGCTGCCAGAGTTCATCTACAGCCGACTTAATGTCTGCCTGAGTTCATCTACAGCCGACTTAATGTCTGCCTGAGTTCATCTACAGCCGAATTAATGTCTGCCAGAGCTCATGTGCAGCCGACTTAATGTCTGCCAGAGTTCATCTACAGCCGACTTAATGGCTGCCAGAGTTCATCTACAGCCGACTTAATGTCTGCCTGAGTTCATCTACAGCCGACTTAATGGCTGCCAGAGCTCATGTGCAGCCGACTTAATGTCTGCCAGAGTTCATCTACAGCCGACTTAATGGCTGCCTGAGTTCATCTACAGCCGACTTAATGTCTGCCAGGGTTCATCTACAGCCGACTTAATGTCTGCCTGAGTTCATCTACAGCCGACTTAATGTCTGCCTGAGTTCATCTACAGCCGACTTAATGGCTGCCAGAGCTCATGTGCAGCCGACTTAATGTCTGCCAGAGTTCATCTACAGCCGACTTAATGTCTGCCTGAGTTCATCTACAGCCGACTTAATGTCTGCCTGAGTTCATCTACAGCCGACTTAATGGCTGCCTGAGTTCATCTACAGCCGACTTAATGTCTGCCTGAGTTCATCTACAGCCGACTTAATGTCTGCCTGAGTTCATCTACAGCCGACTTAATGTCTGCCTGAGTTCATCTACAGCCGACTTAATGGCTGCCAGAGCTCATGTGCAGCCGACTTAATGTCTGCCAGAGTTCATCTACAGCCGACTTAATGGCTGCCAGAGTTCATCTACAGCCGACTTAATGTCTGCCTGAGTTCATCTACAGCCAACTTAATGGCTGCCAGAGCTCATGTGCAGCCGACTTAATGTCTGCCAGAGTTCATCTACAGCCGAATTAATGTCTGCCTGAGTTCATCTACAGCCGACTTAATGTCTGCCAGATTTCATCTACAGCCGACTTAATGTCTGCCAGAGTCCACCTCAGGGTACAATGTTAGGATCTTAAATCGAGGGTAGAACCCGTGATATTGCCGTGATATTTACATATGCAAGGTAAAACCCATCCTACGCCAAGCCCAGGCTAATACAGGTCGTCTAACTCAGACTCCCCACCTGATGGGTGGATTATCTTAAACATATTATGTACACAGAGTGAAGTGGTCGGGGACAAGCCCTTGCAAGTTATAAACCGCGAAGGAGTTTTCAATAAATATATTCACCACAAGCAACTATTTGAAACTGACACAGAAGAAGACTGACAGTAATAGAGACATATCACAAAATATAATACAAAAGGTACACTTTGATAAAACCGCTGGATGTACATATTGAAATCGAGTAATCTTTTTATGATCACTCAATATGATGACGTCGTGCAAATCATATTATGACGTAAAGTCTGAATGACGTCACAAATGAGCAGTTCCAGATGCTACCATGGGAGACAGCCGAAACGGCCGGCTGATGACATTTCACTGCTGCACCCGTACTCGATGTCAATGAATGCAGACACAAAAACGTGTGTGGACCTTTTGGTTTACTTTTGTGTTCACAATGTCGATAAACATCACGTGTTAGCCAAGTTCCTGGAGTTATTGAGCATTTGAAGCACGGGAATATTTCATTTGAAACCTCCAGCTGACGCCGTAGGTTCCAAATATATTCCTGTGCTTCAAATGCACATGATGTTTATCTCCTAAATAAAAATCCTTAAATAGCTGTGTAATTGTCAAGTAATTACATATTGTCTTCACAGTGTATCATTATAAATAAGAAATACAGTTTCCAATACCTCTATGTATAACGTAATAAAGTACAGTTTTGCCCTGAACTATTATAGTAAAGCAAGAGGAGACTTGCCAAATTTAATGTAACCGACGATTATTCAGTCAGAAAACAAACAGAAAAGCGACGGTGTAGGTAAAACTAAATTAACAATCCTCATTCAGGGCTAACTGACGTGCTGTTCTATTTCACGTGTCATGTCCAGCTACATTAAGACGCACGTCACCTGGAAAACAAATGAAAAACACTTTGGAGACGGTTTACGTTCGAGTTAAATATCTTCTCTATATTATTGTTATTTCATCTGTGATTATTGTAAACCATATAGAGCAATGTGAACGTCGTATTTCGGCTACCAACGTAAACTTAGAACAGTAAATCCAGATGTAGCTGACAAGTCACGCGACATTCCCTAGATGCATTGTGGGACTTTGGACATAGGTTTAGTAAGCGAGCCTTGTTCTGTCACTTTTACATTGTGGGTCGAAACGGTTAAACTAATGTTTCCACAAGTGATGTTAGCAGAGGATTGAAGCATCTGCAAACCAAAATTTTGATCCTTAAGCGAAGCATCTTAGACTATTATATCAAAGCATAATTGAAATCAGATCTACAAAGCGTAATATGGATATTCCGATTGGGACGTGTTGGGCAGTATTTTATTTGTTTGTTTATTGTTTAACGGCGCACTCAGAAATATTCCAGGTGGATGACGACAGTCTGTATATAATCGTATCAGGGCCAGACAATCCAGTGTTTGACATCATTTATTGCTGGTGAACTGTATTCGTCCCTATTCGTGTCTTACAGACCAATCTCCGGGGATACAAACACACAAAATGTACATCCTTACACAACTTACAACATAGAACATTTCCTCCGTGGTAGCGCACCTTTACCCCAGTGTCATGGCAACAGGAATTGACTGAGACAGCAAACCTATTTCCTCGAATTACAATTTCACGCTATGAGTTGTCTTAATATATACTGAGTCAAAAAAGAAACTTCACATTCTTTCTTCAGGGCACTTTAAAATAACAAGAGATGATAAGATGGTTAAATTGTTATTATTTCATTGCTGAGATCTGTGTGATGTACTCGATACACTGACAGTGCCATAATCAGTTCCATTAGGCTACACCGCCGTTTCAAAACATGGGTATACAGAATGTCAAGTCACAAGAATAAAAATGCAAAATTTCTCAGTTCAGTATCGTGTATGGCCGCCCCGCGCATTCACCACTGCCAAACACCGTCTCCTCAGCGACTGCCTGGTGCTTGTGAACACGTGGTTGGGGATTCTGCGCCATTGCTCTTGCAAGGCAGCGCCAAGTTCCTGCAAATTCTGAGGTTGGTTCCTAAGACCACGAAGCCTTCTCCAAAGTGCATCCCAAACGTGCTCTATTGGATTAAGGTCAGGGGACCTCGATGGCCAGTCCATGACGTTGATTCCAGCGTTTTGAAGGAAATTTCGTGTCAACATCTCGGTATGCGGCTGAGCATGATCATGCTGGAACTGTAGACCCGGGCCATGAGCCGCCATGAAAGGAACGAGTTCAGGGCTGAGCACCTGGTCGCGGTAAGCAGCAGCTGTTAGGTTCCCACGGATGACCAGAAGTCGGGAACGGTTGTTCCCACAGAAAGCACCCCACACCATGCAACTTCCGCCCCCGAATCTGTCGACTTCCTGTACACAGCATTGGGCATACTGTTCACTACGTCTTCTCCAGACTCTATGCCTGCCGTCCGCGAATCTGAGGGTAAACCTGGATTCATTGCTAAAGACGACTCGATTCCAGTCTCTCTGGGTCCATCGGAGGTGACGTTGGGCCCACAGCAGACGTTGACGTTGATGAAACGGCGGCAATATTGGCCCACGATATGGACGTCGAGAATGGAGATTGGCAGCCCGCAACCGATTTCGAATGGTCTGTGAGGACAGTCGACCTCTAAACATCTCAGCCCTTGTTCGTGTAGCCGGCAGAAATCTGTCACGTAGGTGACGTAGGACGATTTGACGGTCTTCTGCTCGTGACGTCACACGTGGACGACCCGACCTTGGGCGATCAGAAGTCGTGCCAGTTTGTTGTAGACGACCTCACAAGTCATACACAGTACGACGGCTGCATCCCATTGCTCTTGCGACGTCCATAACTGATCTTCCCGCTTGCAACATGCCAACGGCACGTTCACGTTGCACATTTGACAATCGTGGCATTTCAAGTACCGTTAGAACTGTGGTTTAAAAGTGTTTTTTCAATTCTTGAGGCCAATGCAAACACGTGCATATGAAGAAAACTTCGATGCTAAGATCACGTGATCGACTGCACGTGCAAAACCTGATTTGGCACTAACGTCATTTGCACAACGAATGTATGGGTTTGAATGGGTTTTGCTAACGTTTTACTAGAGTCGAAAGATAGGTATCCCATTTCGGATACATAGATGTATCATCAGAGAAATATTATTCGAATCACATACAGCTATGTGCAATCTTGCTTGTACTAGTGCACAATAGGAGTCACTATGCTCTGTGTTGTTTCTGTGTAGCCGTGACACCAAAACCTGATTCAGCACCAACGCCCTGAATTGGTGTCTGCACAGGACGTCGACCCTTGAGTGAAATGTCACGGTTCAATTTTGAAAAAGGTCGACGCCCTGTTCATTTGACTTACACCAATTAACATGGGATTTACAAAGACAAAGAAATAATCCAGTGTTTTCACAAGGACAATCCGGATTATTCGGTTGAAAGCACAGACAACAGGATAAAAGTAGTATATTTGGTCCATTTTATTTCGGATACAAAATCATCCAACATGAAGTAGGTGAGATGCAGTATCTGATTATTATCTGAACTATAATCAAACCAGATTTATTATATCATTTTACACTTCCTTTTACTATTGCTATATATAAATTGCTTAGAATGGTTAACATAATAAACTTAATGATGTGCAAAACATTGTCATGTGCATTATACGGATCTAATATATCTATTTTGCATAGTAACGTATTGATATTAGGCACCGCTTACCTTTATGTCTACTTGGACAGAGTATGGTCACCTTTCACCATCGTCACAATGTCATGGCAGTTGACGCAGTGGACCCTGTGGATCCAAGTATTTTGTTCTGGAGCAGCAACCCATGCTTCTTGACCAATGAGATCGGGCGGTCAAGCTCGCTTACTTGGTCGACACATGTTATCATATCAAACTGTGTAGAACGATGCTCATGCTGTTGATCACTAGATTGTTCGATTTTTCACAGACGTTCAGCATATAGCTTAAATAATGCTGAGAGCGGCGTTAAACAACAAAGGAACAAAAAGCGTGTTCTAGTTTCTATAACTCTGTTGTACTTTAATATAAAGCCAGCTTGGGACATCCTATCTTGGAACCCCCAAACAGTGGAAATACGACCTAACAATAACACTGAAGGATAGCCAAGCCTGCCCGTCCATTGATCACACCAGTTGCAGACACTGAACGGGTTTCTTCTCCTCAAGATTAAAATGTTTGTGTGCATGCCTATCTCAAGCAGTCTAACGTTTCCTCCCGCGCGGAACATGGTCGGCACGCCAGAGTCAAACGCCATCCGTTAGGTTAGCTTGAAATAGGCCAGGAACTGCAAGACCAGATGACAAGACTTCCTGAAACTGTCATCGGGAGATTTGTTACCCGGGTTTGTTACACGTTTTAACCTTCAAGATAGAATGGAGAATTCCTTAAGTCAATGATCAGTCAGTACAAGTAGTTATATAATGATGGTTCTGGACCACTTCCTCTTATAGGCATATTTCTACGTAATTCCGCTCCCAGCGCCTAGTATAAAATAGTGATTTTCGAGTAGAGACATCATTCGATGTACAGCCGAGCTCGCCAGCCTAAACCCATTTTTGCTAGGGCTACCCATTTTTTCAGCAACTACAAATCAACTATTGACTAGACCTCAACATGCCGAGTGGAGTTTCCTTTATTGGGGGGTTTCGGAAACTCCCAACACGTCGAGGTCTAATCAGTGGTTTATGCGCGTGTGTCCGTAAGCGTAAGTCGTGACGTTGTCGACGGCGATCCACCGTTTGGTATCCATGGGCGACAAGGAGGTTTTATTCAGGGTGATTCCATAGATGTTGTGTTTGTCGCTTCTCAATGCATTCATTCGGTGTTTGAATGTTTTATTCTTGAACAGAGCTTGTTTGAAGAAGGTGTGTTTGATGTGTTGTTTCACCACGTATTTCTTGACCCCTTTCACCTTTCGGATCTCACCGTTGTCGGTTTTCAGGATGGAATCTTGGGTCTCAATCCGACGTATTCGGCGATGAGTTTGCCCGCGCATTTGTCCTTCATCTTGCCGAGTACCTTTTTATTGGTCGTGCTGTGTAGGGCGTGGTCTTGAGGGTAATCGCTGGTGTGGTACAAGTGGCTGTGTTTCACCATGTCCTCGTACACGTTCTCGGTGCATATATTCAACAACAAGGAATCGGTGTCCGTGTAAAGCAGCTCGCATCAATCGCCGTACTGTTGCTTGAGTCGGTTGTAGTAGAAATCGTACATGAAATGTTTGGAGAGGTCGAGAATGCTCATGCACATGTAGACGGGCTGGATAACTGTTGTGCGATTCGTACAATGCTTCAGGTACTCCAAATCCACTTCGAACAGGTAGCCTATCTCAAAGTTGTCAGGGATGGCCATAATTTTCTTTGGATTAAAATGCTCGCTATTAACCCACTCGAATCCGACCGTAGGCAAATACTGGCTCATAGCCTAGCCGTTCAGGTTTTTAGCGTCGAGATAGAGGAGATGATTGGCGGGCTTGTTCGAATCGTAGTATTTCACATACGGGTTGTTAGCTTTCGTGTGCTGTTTGGAGACCATGGAAATCCCGCCGAGCATGCCTTTCTCAATGAACAGGTGCATGTTGTAATCGGTGAACAATTCCAGTTTGACTCTAGTTTTCTTCAAGAGCGCATCCGACCGGGGCTGGTGTAGTACCACGCGGGGTCGAGTTAATACTGTTTCAAACACGTCGTTCTGAACGCCTCGAACACGTCGGCCAGCAGCAGCACGTCCGTTTTCAAGTACAGGTCGTGGTAGTCGCCCAGATTCTTGAAACCCAGTTTGTTCCATATGTTCTGAGTGTGGTCGTAATCGTCCTGGGCCCCGTTTCACAAAGCTCTCATAAGCCTAAGATCTCGTAACTTTTCTCGTAGCACAATCTTACGATTTTAAGGGCGTTTCACGAAACTCTCGTAGGCTTACAATACCTTAAATTTACAATAAAAATTACGGTAAGTATTTGCTCTCGTAAATGAGCTTTATTCTCGTAAGTCAAAAACAAAATGGCGTATTATATGTTGTTAAAAGAGAAACTCAGCAAGAAAAGTATTAAAAAAACCAGCATGTTTTGCGGGATCGAACATTGCTACTGGACATCGTAAGTGACGACCAAATGTTTATGAACTATCGAATGGACAGGGCCTCTTGTTTTGAGCTAATTAATCTCACTCGTCCATACCTTCTAAGAGACACCAAGCGTTCCGTTCCAATTTCAGCAGAAACCCAAGTCCTCGCAACACTGCGATTTTTGTCGTAAGGAGGGTTTTATTTAGATATTGGCAAAATGCATGGGATTAGCATCCCAAGTGTTTTGTGTATCCTGCATGCTACCACATATGCCATTTGTGATTCGTTGGACAATATCCACTTTCCGACCTCTGTGAGTGAGCAGCGCGTTGTGAAGGAAGGTTTCCATAAACTGGCTGCTTTCCCCGAGCTATCGGATGTATTGACGGCACGCTCATCCCTATCCAAGCTCCGACTGGTGACGAGGAACCCTCCTACGTGTGCCCGAAAGGATATCATGCAATAAATGCACAGGCTGTGTGCGATGACAAACTCAGGTACAACACTTAGTAGTGAAGTCACTTCACTTCGTCTCCCATGTTTTATCAATGTGTCAATAACGTTAGATTTATCCCCAAACAAACTGGAGTAAGTTCCCCTACTTGTGGTTCATTTAAAATATGGATCTCCTAAAATGAAAAAAAGATTTAAAAGAAAAACACAGGGATATGATTATGGAAAAAAAGGAAGTGATAATAATAAGAAGAATACATAATAAGTATATACATTGAAATATGATAAAGTAACTTTTATCTTCACAAATAAATGCTAATAACATAATGATTTAGAGTTGATGATAACATGAAAATTGTTAGTAACTGTGAAGATACAATACTATTTGTAAATAGTCTGAAAAAAATAGTGGCTTTTAAATGTAAATGTAAAGGACTTTTATATATTATTTTATCAAACTACAACACTGGTCATATCCAATGAACTAACCCAAAGATATGTTTAATTTCTAGATTCCTTAATGTGGTTAGTAGATGGCCTGGGGCAACTCATCTCTCTCTCTCTCTCTCTCTCTCTCTCTCTCTCTCTCTCTCTCTCTCTCTCTCTCTCTCTCTCTCTCTGTCTCTGTCTCTCTCTCTCTCTCTCTCTCTCTCTCTATTTCTCTCTCTCTCTCTCTCTCTCTCTCTGTCGCTCTCTCTCTCTCTCTAGACAATTGTTGAATGTTAAATGTTGACAGCTGTTACATTCTTGTGAGGATGAAGCTAGGCTTCATTTGACTTCTTATTGCAATGTAATGTTCTATTATATTTATCATCATTGCACAGTGTTATATCACCTCCCAACATTGCAGTAAAGCCACCGTTCAAGCAGACAAAAAAGAAACATCATACTGGCAAGTCATTATAATGCATCTATCAATTTCATCAGACTGATCCAATTTATGTAATGTTATTGAAAAATGTTGTGATTCAACGGTAATTTTAGGATTTGATCATTGATGCCAGGCATTTCTTAATTACAGTGGCTGATGATCCATCTGACGACGACATTCAGAATATTGTCAAAATTGAAAAAGAAAAGTTAGAAGTGTTCAGAAGAATAGCTCAGGCAATGGAGGAACGGAACCTCATTCATTAATATAAAAATAAAACTCCTTCTAAATGCTTAAAGTATTTTACTTTTGGAAATTTATGAAGTGTATATAGGGCAAAATAGAATCTAAAACATTTTTCTGGTAAGTTTACATTTTTTGCCAATAAAATCATTAGGATTTTATTTTTTTGAGAGAGGAAAATTAATATTTACTTTCTTTTCTCATTCTAGAAAAAAAAATGACCAGCTGAACCGTAAAACAAGAAGTAAGACTGGTCTGGCCTTAAAGATCATTAATGGATCGGTATTGCCAGAGAACAAAACTTCAAGTTCTATTTCTCGTCTTCGCAAATGTCGAGACTTGGTTCTGTGATATTTTGCGATTTCTGATAGCACCAAACGAAACTCTTCCTCAGAGATTTTAGAGTCGGTGAGCGCGGTGGAAATATGATCGTCTATCGTGTTTAAGTTCGCTTCTGCTAGAATTCTAATTTCGTCGTGTTTCAATGCTTTATGTTGCAGTCTGCGAGACACGAACTTAAGGGTCAACCGCATGAACCCTACCACTCCGGCTGTTATTTCGATGCCTAGCACAACGGGTGCAGTCACGATGGTGGATACACGTAAATATTCGACATGAATCGACTTTTGTTCTATAACACGCACTCCATCAAGGCTTATTAATGGTGTTGATCCCGGTTTTATGACGATTCGTAAATATGAAGCCACATCGTTTGAAGCTAACATGTTGCCCGTGTGACCTGGTATTTGTAAGACGTGTACATCAAACTCGGGAGTGAAAGACGTGAGAAGGATCCTGTTGTTTGTAATTTTTGACACGTAACCATTGCTTTTAACAGATATGTGGGGTTAGGTGAGGGTCATGTTGATCAACCAGTCTGGCTGTTTGATGTCTGTTAGTGACACCCGCTCGTAAACGTTATCTTTTAAGTGCAGGACGTACAAGGTGTTTTCCTCGCCGGGCAGATCGAATCCCCGCGTGTCCCGAGATCGGCTAGCGTTACGTTGGGATGATGGTAGTAGTGTGCAGTGTCTCCCTGGCGTCGTTTTCAAGATGGCGGCAGATCCGGTCCCCATGGGCGCCGCCATCTTGGATCCGGTCAGGGGAGATCACTCGGGTTCCGGTTCCGGTGCTTCCGGTTCCGGTGTGTGCGCACGCATCGCGATGACGTCACGTCCGGTTCCGGTGTGTGCGCGCGCATGACGATGACGTCACCTCCGGACCAAGATGGCGGACGCGTTTCAAGATGGCGTCCCATCCGGTGGGATCGCGTGAGATCTCGTGGGATCTCGTGGATTCTCGCGGGATCTCGCGAGCGTAGACGCCTTTCAAGATGGCGGAACGGACGAGCGGCGGACGGGACGGAGAGGGGACGGAGAGGGAAGGGAAGGAGAGGGAAGGAGGGAGGGAGGGAGGGAGAGAGGTGAGGCGGACGATGGCGTGGCTAGACAAGTGTTAGTGTGTGTGTGTGTGTGGTTAAAACAACATTGGATGTAGCATTCTTTCGAGCCAGGTGGGTGGCCCTGAAAAGGGCCGTTGGTATGTGAATCAGTCAGCCAGGTTAGCATTCACAAAGGAGCTGGAGACCCCGAAAAATAAATTTTCCGGGGCACACATCATCGTGTTGTTGCTGCCCTCTCTTTATGATGCCTTCCCCACAGTAGAGGCATATGTAGCAGGCAGCTCCTGGCACGACATCAAAGCGATTTGAAGGATACGCTTTAAAACAGGTAGGGCAGATAATGAGTCGCCATTGGGATGACCATTTTGGTAATGTTGTTGTTGTTGGTGGTGGCGCTACCGTGTCTCCTGTCGTAGGTGGTGGTGGTGGGGCTGCCGCTGCTTCTGTTACCGTTGTGGGTATCGGTTCTGCAGGTGTTGTTGCTGCCTCTTCTATTTTGATGCCAGCCTTCCCTTGTAAGGTAGGGCTGCGTCGCGCAAGCATTACCGTCTACCACAATTTTTCCTGTAAAGGCGTCGGTCGCATGACTTCTACTTTTCTTGTATTCATGTTGCATGAAGATAGCCCTCACTGATCCATGCTGGAGTTTATATATGGGCGACGAGACAGCGATGACGTGTCGTCGATGACGTGGTATCGATGACGTGGTATCGATGACGTCATGGTCGCGCGTGAGGGTAATGACGTGGTATCGATGACGTCATGGTCGCGCGTGAGGGGTAATGACGTGGCACCCGCTGACGTCATGATCGTGAGCTCTCACTATATAAGATGAGCGGGGTGACGGAAGCAGTGTTACAACCAGCAATCATGTCTGGAAAACTGGGATCTGGAACTCGTAATGCGTTGGAGACAGCATCGCCACCCCCTTGCCGGCATGGCAGTGCCAACGATGTTATGGTTGTTTACCTGTTTACGCCAATGGCACCATCGAAAGTACAATGGTACCTTCCATGTGTGTCTACTGTGGCACTGTCTTGAAGGACACATACATCAGGCGCTTGACTCCATGGGGGCAAGTGCCCCGTTAAAACAAAGATGACCATCCATCCCTGCCAATGTATGACCCAACTGTGGTCCTGGGTGGTACACTCCGAAAACGAACGGCCCTTTCAGGGCCATCCATCTCTCAAAAGAAAGGTTCATTTCAATGCCAACAACAATAATAACAACACTAGGTTGACATTTTTCAAACGTTTTATTTCCCCCATTAACAAGAACATTTTGACAAAAGAGACAGGATTAGGGGCGTCACTGATCTTTTGTTTACAAACGGTATGAACTGTAACATCATAACTGTAACATCAGAACTGTAACATCATCACATCAGAACGATAAGGTTGTGTCCTTTGGCAGGGGTGTGGATCATGGCCAGCGTTGTTGTTGTCTGTCAGGCATGCGGGTTGAAACCAACGTCTTACACGTTCTTCATTGACGAGGGTATCGTAGGGATCAAACTGTTCCATCACTTCCGTCAAAGACCATCCACGGCACGATGAGCCAGTACATACAAACAGTACATCCACAAGAGGCACTGAACCAGGGTTGAAGTGATTGATGATTCCACTGTTGTTGGAGCCATCCTGCGAAAGGTCATGACATTTCGAAAAGTCTGGATGCTGTTGATAGGGATGGAGTCCATAACTGTCAAAGTAGTCCATGGCACCTGGTACTGGACGATACACGCACACCCAGTGTTGTCCTGGGAGATGCCTGGGGTCCGTGTTGACAATGTAGGCTTTAGGATAATGTCCCTCCTGCTTTTCACACAGCACGGTGGTGGCAAAGTGATCTCGGGCAAAGGTACCTTGGTAGAGGGGTCGCAGCAGGGATCCTGTTGCAAATGGGCGTTCAAGTGTCTGGTCGTCAAGCCACTGTCGTCGTCGTCCATCCTTAGACCATCAGGCGTTCAGGAACCGATCAATTTCAAAACGCTTTGCATTCCTCGTTAAGCAGACGAAAGCGTGACGAGGGTGTGGTAGGGGTTCTGCAAACTGAAGTTCAAGTCCCAACTTGCCCGTCTGTCGTGGAAGTAGTTATACCCTTCATGTGCACCCAGATCCGCCGTCAGATCCACTACCCACACGGTGAATCCGTTCCTGAATTCGTCCAGGGTGAGGTTGCAGGGATGTTCTTGCCACAGGTGTCCCGTGTTGCGGAACAGGTTAGGTGTACAACTGTTTGAGCTGAAGGCACTGTTGTCCTGAAAGTAAACTTTTGATTTCGGTGCCATGCACTTCTTTGTCCATTGAGTTTCAGCTTGAGACTGGTCACGTTGTTGTGTTACTTGAAATGGTAAGGGTTCTTTTCCTTGCTGCCGGCAAAGCATCATTGTCCACCAATCCCAACACCACTCGTTTGGGCAGTTAGGCCTCAATCCAGTTGATCTTTGTGGAAATCGCGTCCTCTTCCTGAAATATGTCGTGAACTGTGACTTGGACTTTCGGGTCAAAGGATATTTGGCCGTGACTCCTGGTGACATGTGTTTCACGTGTTGTTCCCGTATGGCAGGATCAATGTTGACTTGGCGCACGTAAAACTCGGATTTGGTCAGTTCAAATGCGGCACTTTCGGCGTCTCCAGCACTCATCAAGTAGAAATCACTTTTCGGACTGCGAATCAGTTCTAGTTTCATGGGGACTCCATCCACCAGGTACCGGTCTTGGAGAAACAGGTCACAGTGGAGACGTCCTGTCAGTTCCACGTCTCGGGTGGGTAGAATGACCCCTCGTCGTCGTGCGACAAGTCCTGCGTTGGCATTCTGGGCGACAGCATTAAAGTGCTCCATTTTTTCCAGCTTCATCGGTGTACCATCCTGGACACTGGAGATGGGTCCCTTTGGCTGCCTTCCCATAACTCAGCAACGTTTCCAAATAGGCTCGGTAGGGATAGGTACCCATAGAAGGAGTAATTTCCAGTTGGTTGTGTCCCACTTGCACACGCACTTCACGAAAGAGGGAATGCATCATGTTGTTCACCGTGGACCGCGGCTGGCGAGTCGCGTGATCGCCATCATGAACTGCATTCGTACCATCTGTATTCTTGATTTTGAGGCAGATGCGGAGGTAACACTTGGCTCAAATCGATGTAGGCATTGACAGGGTTAGCAATGTTAAGTTGGAGGGGCCCGCGACCGAAGGGGTGCCAGAGGGCTGTATCGAATCCACTGACCTTCTTGGACGGACGTCACCACAGGGGCACAGAAAAGAGATCCAGTTGGGCCTTGGAGACATTCGCTGAGGCATCTCGGTAGCATCATCTTGACAGCTGATCTGGACAACAGGTCTGCACCACGGAGTCTGCACAACAGGTCTTGACCCTACGGTGTCTGGTGTTGAACTGAACTCCTTTCCCATCGGGGTGGGTCTTTATCTCTTTCTCTCAAAAACAAGGGTTTACTACGTTTCTTGGTGGATCCCACAGGCTGTTTCCGTTTTTCGTTTGCGGCGGGTGATCCTGGTGGGGTGCTGTCGCAAGGTGGCAAGTAAGGCTTGTTTCCCATGATGTTTCAAACTGTCCCCACACTTCTCGGTGTCCTGAACTGATATCTTGCACCAATCCGGCAACATCTTGACGCCTGATTTGAGAGCTGATTTTCCCACCGTCTTGAGGATGGAGGAGCGCTGAACGTCCCAAGTTTCCCAAGATGTTACCAGAAACCTCTCCCTCGTTGATGAATGCGTCCTCGGTACACGGTTAAGCCGCCTCTCCCTCCTCACTGCTGTCCACCAAAGCCGCTGCCGCTGCGGAGTCTGATACACCGGTGTCCTACCATGCTGATTCTCAGTCACGTGCCCAGGCAGGCGACGGCGGTAATGAAGTGTCACGATGGTCTTCCCACTCTGGAATGGCCGCGAGACGTCCTACGTCATCCGTTAAATAGATTCGAATGGCATCCGTGGTTCCCTGACGCAATCCCATGTAGCATAGGTGCTGAGGGGTTTTGATCACGACGCTGTCTTCCATCATCTGGCGCGACACGGGGACATACATCAGTAAGGGAGCCATGGTATCCCCCACGATTTGATCTTCCACCGCATCCGAGTAGACGTACACGGTATCAAAACCAGCCAGAAGATGTGCTTCCTGTTTACCCACGACGAGAGGACGGTCAAACACAGCCACCTGGACAGGCTGAGCAGAGACTTGGCTTATTTCTTCTGCTTCGTCCACCATGGGGAGCTGTATGAATCCCAGCATACGTACTAAAGCGAGCAGGCAGCACCAATCAGGTGGTGTAGGCAGACCTGATGGCATCGTGGTCAGGTTGACTTGCAGTTCTGCAGGAGGAACCCGTGATGGCTCTGCACATGTCTTTCGGTGTGGAGCATAAAAGTTGACATCGCGTTTTGCCCACGCATGTCAAATCGAGGTCTTCTTTGGGAGTAGTTCCGGTGACGGTGAAACGACCTCGAGCATCCGTTTGGTAAACATCTTGCGCATGCTTTTCCAACAGCCGTGCACAGGTGTGTTGAAGCAGGATGTTCAGTCTCTGGACCAGTTGGCGACAGGAATACACTCCTTCTGGAATAATGACCTTTTCACACGGCGGCTCTGATGAGGCCTGGGTTCTCTTCTATCACGGTTAGCATCGCGTTCTGCTGAACTGTAAGTCCGGGTCATCGTTCCAAGTTCACATGAAGGACAAACCAGTTGAAGGGTGTATGACACATTGTACCATGTCATGGGGAAATGAAGTTCACTGACGCCGACTTCCCACTCTTGGCGATTCACTTGAATGGGAAAGGGTAGATTTGACTTCGTAATGATTCACTCTGTTGTCGGGATGAACATCCATGGGCGCATTGCTGGGTAAGGTCACGTAAAAGTCCGGCTTGGAAAACACAGACACCGACATCTTTCTCTCTCTCTCTTAGGGAACCAGGCTGGATACAGAGGGGGTTGGAGATGCAGTCGAGGAAGGTGGCAACGTGGATGATGACGACGACGACGACACCAACGTGGGTTGTGGGAGCAAGTACCCCAAGCTACTGGCCAACAAAGCTGTCCACAACTGTTTCTCACCGTTGTCCAATACCAACTAGACCATGCTCATGATGACGCCATATATCAGAAACACTTGGGAGAAAAACACCACTTCACTTCGTGGCAAGTCCATGCCAAAAGCAACACCAGCGTGGGGATGGCTTGCCGCCCTCCTCACACCTTGAGATCAGTTCTCTCTGCATGATGGTGGAGGCTCCACTGACGGTGGGAGACTGGAGGCCACGCTATTTAAAGACCAGATGAGCCGCAGGGATCCATGAATCAAAGCTGGCAGGGTATCCTGACCATCTCACCAGCACTTCATCCTTTTTTTGACGACGTCGTCGTTTCAGGACCTGATCCACTGTGTACACATCATCCGTTTTCTGAATGGGTTGCAGTTCTTGCGGGTAAAAGGTGCCTTGCAGCACTTCTCCATGATCATCTTTCACTTGGTAGACAGGAGGAACACGTCCTTTCACCACCCAGTTCGGTGGTCCAGTTGGGAAGGTACCCTTTGTCAAACGTGCCCTTGGTCTTGTTCAAACGGACACGGGTCCCGGGTAACAAGAGAGGGTGTTTCTTCTTCTTCTTCTTCTTCTTTGTCTTGAGTTGGCGCTGCTTCAGCTTCTTCTGTCGTTCCATGTGATCCAACACCCGAATTTCATCATAGGGAGCGTTAGGACGTACATCCACGGGGAATGTAACAGTTGGGGTAATGCCTTCAGGTAGTGGCGTGTTCCCTGTTGGGTGAAGTAACGCCACATACGGTTTTTCAACGTCCTTTGAAAACGTTCCACCACAGAGGCTTTGGTTTCTGGGTTTTGACTGGTGTAGAAATGAATGCCCCGTTTCTTGAGGAAGGCTTGAAAAGGGGCATTGACAAATTCAGTCCCTTTGTCTGTCTGTAACTGGGATGGTACACGTCCTTTGGCTTGTTTCAGGATCCGTTGAAAGGCCTCTATCAAAGTGGCACCGGTCTTGGCTTTCATGGGCTGCACCCAAGCCATTTTGGAGAAAACATCGATGACACACAGCAAATACCGGTTGCCTTGGTTCTCTTTCTGATACGCAAGGAGATCGCTCAGATCCGCTTGCCACAATTCATCCACGCCACCCACACGGTAATGATCCCTGGGAAACGAGCGTCGGGCTGGTTTGTAAGGTGTACGTGTCTGGGTTTTCAACCATTGGCGCACCTGGCGTTGGATGGGCCTTGGCCCCGTTTTGCTTCCCCCCTTCCTGGGTCCCCCCTTCTTGGGTCCTGCTTTGGCTTGATGTCCTGCTTTGGCTTGATGGCCTGCTGCTTGCCACAAGGCAAGCCACCCTCCATAGCCTGCTGGGTGTTTGGGATCGTAATAGGTGTGGTGGAGCCATCGTGTCCATGCAGGTGACAAAGACGATGATGATGATGCTTTGCTGATGTTGTTGTTGTTTCTCTTTGGACGTCTCATGATGACACTGTCGTTGGCATCACCCTCTGCTCCCTTTTATTTAAAAGTGAATCCACTGACGAACTCGGTTGAGAGGGGAGGAGGGGGTCTCTGCAGCTTTCTTCTTCTTCTGGGGTTCCAGAGGAAGGTTGGATGCGGGGGGTGTCAAAAACAAGTCAGCGGGTGGAGGGTGTGGACGCTTCACGGGGGTGTCAGGAGGCTGGGTGGATGACCCTTTGGTTTTCATCATCCAGGACCAACGTAGAGGGTTACCAATCAGTTCATGGGGTACGTTGCTGGAAGCGAGATACTGACCCAGAATATTCCAACCCCGTGGAGGGCCTAATTTGGTACGTTGTCGAACAAGATCATTGATGAGATCCACCATGTGCGTCCCAGGCATGGGTTCCCCTTCCACCACGAATTGACCCGTCTCATTCCAACCCAAGTCGGGATGAGCACGAATACGTTTGCACGACTTCATTCAGAATGGCTTCGACATCATCGGGTTCTGAAACAAAAAAAGAACAAACAAACCATGAGCCATTGTTCTACGACCGGCTTCGCGGACTCCTTCTTAGGAAGGCGACCTCTACACAGGCACATGCAGATACACGACTCAGTAAGTCAACCGTACTTACGGTGAAGAGATCCAGTCCTGGGGGTGCCAACCCTGGGAGTGCCAACCCTGGGGGTGCCCGTGGCCTCTAAAGGTCGTGGTTTGACAGCGGCTTGGTCTTGGAACGCCAAGGTGTGTTGCAGCAAGGTGTTATACTGCTGCTCTCGGTCCCTAAAAGGAACTGTGTCATCCCGGACGAGGGCATCCATATCGTGAAGCGTGTGCACACGTTTCTGTTCCAACAGGTTGGACTTGAGCAAATGCCGTTGACGTTTTTCTTCTTGCAGACTTTGCCATACCTCTTCTGGGACCATCACACCATCTTCCGTGCATGCTTCATCTTGGTGGTAGGATGGTGCAGATGCAACTAACCCCCAATCTAGGATGTGTCCTCTATTTATGATCTTCCTTGAGGATCTTCCTTGAGGATCATCTACCCAACAGGCCAGACACCAAAGGGACCACCACCCGATGCCAAGGCAGACAAGGAGACCTAATCCTCTTCCTTTCTGCTGTTAAAAGTTGGCGTTTCTTGGACTGAACACCTTCTTTTTCATCAACGTATGCATCAGTGACCCATGCTTTTTATAAACGTTGACGTTGCTGTCTGCTGTCATAGGAATGTTGCCTCCATACAAATTCACCGCATTCACAGATGGCTTGAATCGGTTCCGATGGGGCCTGTTTCAAAATAGCCTGTCGCTGGCGGCTGGTTTGCGCCAGGACTACTACACATGACAGGCGGCTTCTTTGTGACGTTTTAAGCGTGCGACATGATGGTGTATTAGTCCCTGCAGCTGCTACCCGTTGAACTGACCAGGATGGGGTCGGGAGGCCTCTATTTATATTAGTAATAGAAAACGCTGGAGAGTGGAGGTAATGCGCTGCCCGTCTTCTTCTTCTTTTGACTTTTTATGTAACACCATCCTGGGTAAACCGAAGGCTGCACCTGGGGCTGAGGGTGGAAGTGACCCTTTTCTTCTTCTTCTTCTTGTTCTCTTGTCCGGGTGGGTGACTTGCGGCGCTGGGGTTGCTTAGGGGCTTTGGCGGCGACGGCAGGTGCTGAGGAGCTTCTGCTGTTTTTCCTGTAGGTAGGACTGCCAGTTCAGCAAGATACGGGTCAAAACACCAGCCAACGTACCACTTCCACTGCGTTTCATCAGGTAACTCAGGCGTTCATCCACCCATAGGTAGTCGTGGATTATAATCTTGGTCCAGCATGTCTTGGTGCCTCAACAGCCAGGTCTTGTGCTGCGTCTTCAAAGGAACCGTCCTGCTGCGCAGATTTCTCCGCGGCAATGACAAACCATTGCAACAGTCGATGACGTCCTTTGACATACGCGCTCTCTGCCGAAGAGTCGTTTCTTCACGCGATGATGGGTTTGACTTTTCTGCGGGCGGGCATGCTTCTGTGGCTTCCTTTGCGTGGGGTGCCCGGGCTGGGGCGTTTAGCACCCGTGCGTTTCTTGCCGGTGCGTTTGGTGCTGGTGGTGCGGCGCCGTTGGAGTCAAGGGTTGAAAGGGTTGAATCATGGTGGGAGAGGGGGAGACGATGGAAATGAAGGGAGAGGCCGGAAAGAAGAAGGGGAGAGAAAGGCAGGAGGAGGCACATTACGGCTACCTGACAGGGACAAACGTGTTCATGGTGGGTGCTGTGGGGTACAACTGCTTTAAGGAACGTCTTTGTTTGGAGGAGGAGGAAGCAGAGGGAGGAGGAGCACTTAGACTTTCGTACAGCCGTTGCACACCCGACCGATGTTGTTCCGGTGGGATCGACGACCAGGGTGGTCAGGAGTGTTTTATGGATCGGTTTAAACAACCCTGTGGCAGCAGCACGTTTGCGGGGCTGGGTCTGTTTCCGTCTGTCTCCCATAGCAGCTCTGGGTCAACTGACCGTAGGGTAGACGATCATCTCTATTTATCACGACTTGGGAATGTAAAGGGTGGTGGGGTTGCGAAAGAGATGGGACCGTACACGGTGCTCTTTGGCGTGGTCGGTTTCAAGTCCAGAAACAAATAGGAATAAGGAGCCAAAGTGGCATCCTCATAGGCTTCGAAGGAAGGCCGTCTGTCCTGGAAAGATTTGTCTGGCCAAAGTGATCCATTTGCGAGGCGTCCCTCGGGTTTTAAACAGCACCATGTAGTGGGCATTTAAACTAATGGTGCGATGATGAGGCGATGAAGCAAAGAGGTTTTGCGTCAAGAGAGTACAACACGGACGTGTTGCGATGATGACTTTCTTGGTAAACCATCGCGGGACTTGGCTTCTTCCTCTTTGGTATTGTCGCCCAGCAAATCATCAATGATCAACCAATGGGGCGTAGGCAAACCCTTCTCGGCCTTACCCCCAGACCCTGCAGGTAACTGCGTGTTGGCTTCCCCATGGTTTGCACAAACGTCAGGGGGTATCCCTAACCTCGAAGTAAGAACTTCCAAGTCCTCATGCATGGGTTGCCATTCACTGTACACCACACGATGCCCTGAGGTGGAAGATCAAGGATCCCCAGTTGAAACACATGTTCCATGAAGGCTTTGACAAACGATGTTTTACCTGACCCTGTAGGGCCTGCAATTAACATGGTAAAGGGATGACGTAACGTGAGTGGGGTGACCATGGCCTCCACCAGGTCTGGAGTCTAACACTGTCCCTGATAGTGTCCCTGACATACTGACACACGTCTTACCACCCTGCGGGTTGCACCGGAAATGACCTCTAAGAGCTAAGATCCCTGAAGATATAGAAGACACAACCCTTTGAAATGGAATTCACATTTTATTGAGGAACAACATCAACATGGCAAACAGATCAACAATAATGATGCATTAACAGATCAACAACAACAGGTCATCCACAGATCACCACCAGTTCAGGTGATCCTCGGGATTGCAGGTCGAACACCGTAAAAAGTCCATTTGTCCGGGATGAAAATGATTTTCATCGTTAAACATGGGGATGTCGGCAAAAGTCTCTGGCTCCTCCTCTGGAGCCGTCACTGAAGCCATCACCAGATCCGTCTCTGGAGCCCTCACTGGAGTCGTCTCTGGAGCCCTCTCTGGAGTTGTCTGCTCTGCTTCCATGGTGACAGCCATCGGGAGTAGATCATACAAGTCTTGAAGATCTGGAGGTAACTCTGCCTGGGGGATCTCTTGGGGGCTAGCAGGACTGATCCCTTGACCCTTCTCGCTCTCCCACAAGTCAGTCATCTCCAACTGTTTCTTCGGAGTCTGGGGTGCTTTGAGACTCTTAGGCTTTGGGGTGCCTTCTTGGTGAGTGTCTTGGGAGGTGACGTCTTCTTGGTGGACTGTCTTGGTGGGGGCCTCCTTGTTTGACTTCTTCTTCTGTTTCTTTGGAAGCCGTGGTCAGGAGTCACCTGGGGAGGTGACGTCATCTTGGTGGAGTGCCTTAGGAAGGGGTGGGGTGGAGACCTTCTTCTTCTTCTTTGGAAGTCTTGGCAGGAGTGGTCTTGGGAGGTATTCTTTTTTCTCGAGGCACGGGCTTGGGCGTCATGTCGGTGACCTCTGGATCATTGGAGAACAAAGGTAGAGTGCAGGTGGCATATCGAAGACTATAGCTGGGTGGGTGAGGCCAGAGTTTCACCTGGAGTTTGTCCAGCAGCTTGCTGTACAGTACACACCATGGTCATAGGCCATAGGACGTCCATTCCTCAACAGACACGATGTGGAACAGCTTGCTGAGGAAGGTCTCCCCTGCATTTTCCTTGGCATGTGCATCGTTGATACCGATGAGGATCAAGCGAACAGAGTTGTTGGCTGTCGGAGAGGATCACGCAAGTGGTCTTGGTGATCGCCATCCAGTAATAGTCTTCCTCAGTCAACTCACAGAAGCGACCCATCATTCCATACAGTGTTTCTCTTTTTTCGGATGAATATCTGCCAGCTTACGCGGATGATCGACGGCAACTTTTGTTCCATCACACCTAACGGTCCTGGAGATCCATGTAGTTGGTCTTGTATAACTGGCTTTGAGTCATCATGGTGTTGTGGAGATGGGCCATGTCAGAAGCGAGGTCCTTTGCCTGCGAAGCCAAGTTGACGAAGAAGAGGAGGTTGCCTGGAGATGCCATCTTCAACGACTGAGCTGATGCAACTGATGACCCATCTCAATCGATCCTGCGTTTTATAGGCAACACCAGCAGCGCGAGCTATGACGTCACTTCAAATGACGTCACTTCAAATGACGTCACGATCGTGTTGTTTCTGGATGGCCTCTTGCACTGCTTCTCTGAACTGTTCTAGAAAGTGTCTCTCTTCTAGATAGGTGGCAAGCACAAAGAGCAGCGTGAACAGCATGATGACGAATCACGATGGGGTCAGAGTCTTTTTATAGAGATACACAGGATGACGTCACGTGGCTCGTGCATGGATGACGTCACGTGGCTCGTGCATGGATGACGTCATTGGAGTTTGCCCATGGATGACGTCACGTGGCTCGTGCATGGATGACGTCATTGGAGTTTGTCCATGGATGACGTCACTCACAACAACAACAATGTGTCACGAAGATGCATGAGCTTTTCCCAACTTGTTTTTCCCGACCATGTCCAGGGTTTGTCAATATTCGGATGAGAATCACCCATTCCTATTCCCCATCTTTGATCGTAGGGGCTAGCTTCAGCTAACGACTTTGGGTAGGATTGAATCAATCTCTGTTCAAGTCCTTGTTCTGGGAAAATTTAGCCGTGATCGCCTTGGTCATCACATCAAGACTGACCGTGTCCCACACTGTTTGAGTGAAACCTTTCACACATCGCCCCAGACGTTTTTGCTTTGCTGGAACAGCCTCTTGCAGAATACGCGTCGCACTGTCGTAATCTCCAAAGTACATGGCTTTGGAAATTACATGTAACACTGTTCAACACAATTAAATGTAACACCATCCAAGGTAAACACAGCTGGATGAAAGTTGCTGAACGGTGACTGGATTCCATAGAAGAATAGCCAGTGGACTGTCACTTGTGACTGTGCCTTGTCCGTTGGAGTCTTGAGACCCAGCAAGGTCATGGCTTCTGTTTCTCCACATTCCTCCAAAGCTTTGCAGAAGAGGGAGTAAGCTTGGGGTTCACGCCGGGAAGCATGTTTAACAATTCTCTGACACGGTCAAAGGAGGTCCGAGGTTTTTCGATAATCTCTGCCTTCATGAGGATGGTCAGGACTTTAAGCGTCATCAGTTTGTCGACCCGCGGCTTCGACCTGCTTGATAGCGCAGCACGAGACCACAGCGATTCTCCCTAAGCCTATACGCAGTGAACGGGTTCCATCCTTCTCTTTTCTTAGACAACAGAATCTGTAATGACTCTGACAGAAACGTCTCTTTATATATACACACAGGGGTCGTGATGACGTCATAGGGTGTGTGACGTCAACCCCCAATTCAAGGGGTTGTATTCGCAAGAAAAAAGAAATACAGAGCAGAAGCGTGGTTTCGATCCACGGGCCTCTGGGTTATGAGCCCAGCATCCACTGCGCCACTCTGCTCTCCCTTCTCTTTGTTGTGACAGTACCTATGACATGATAAACGTGACCGTGGCCTCCACCAGGTCTGAGTCTAAGAACAGGGTACAACAGAATTGAGGGTGACCATGGACTCCACCAGGTCTGGCCCTGAAGAGAGAGAGACGACATAACACAAGAGTGCAATACAATCACAATTTATTGAATGATAGAACAACAAATGAACAAGGCAATCACATTTTATGGGTTAAACATCAATAGATCAGAGCATGTCTGCAACAAAGTCCATGGGAGGGATGTGTTCACTCTTTATACCCATAGGGAGAGTTTCCCCTGGGGACACCTTGGGGTCGTACTGCACTCGGCGTTTGGTGTAGACCAAGCGATAAGTTTTGGTGGTGTCCTTGGACAGCAACACGTTGCCCTGACGAAGTCCTCCTCGAATGATGCGGTGTGGAGTGCGGACCGTGATGTTGGCTTGATCCCTCTGACAGACGAGGTTCTTCATGCTGTCAAAGTTGACATGTTGGCTCGCCCTGTGATTTAAAGTAAATCCTCGGACCTTGCTGATGCCTACACAATTCTGTTGTCTGAAGAAGGATGGAACCGCGACTGAAGCGGGAAGAACAAGCTGTGAATGCGATAACTATCCAGCGGGTGGCGTATTCACGACGTTCGTCTGACCGCTCGAAGGCAGATGTCGAAAACCGGACTACCCGACGTCGTCGACGTGGACTAACTTTGGGAAATGATGAGCTTTAGAAGCCATGTTCTGCGGTCAAAACTCAGCGGACGAAGCACAGTCTGAAAGTGACATCACTATTATTCTATTGAGTCGGTCGCAGATGCTTCATCCGTGGCCTGCTGGATGATGTTCCACATTTATTGTGTTGGCTGGTGTTACATGTCTCTTTAAAGCGGAGATTGCGACGGTGCGGCGTATTCTTTTGGAGGCTGTTCCAGCTGGCGGGGCGTGGCTTTTACTCAACGGTGTGGTTTGACCGGTGATGAACTTCCAGGCGATCGCGGTAAATTTCCCGAAGGCAGACTTTGGCGGGTGGTGTCTACCAAAGAATGTTCCAATGGCCTTACGTCAGGTATGGTGGCCAGCTCATCGACCCCTGAACATGATGATAAGAAAGCTGGTTGGGAAAAAGCGCTTCAGCGCCATCTTCGTGACAATAGATGACGTCGTCGTAGGCAAACTCCAACGTCGTCCGTACGCAGCTGCGTGACGTCATCCCGTACGCGCGCTCACATGTTGTCATCATGTATCTATAAAAGACTTCGACGTCATCGTAACGGTACGCGCTCCCCATTAACTATCACAGGGAACTGTCGTTTCGAAAAACGATGAAAACAAATCGAAAACAACACGACTCGTGACGTCGTGACATCGTTGACGAACGTCGCCAGCTTTCGCTGTATTCGTTGCCTATAAACTGCGGGATCGAGCGGTGCATCGGCTCGATCGTTGGCTCGAACTTATTTCTTTTAGTCGGCTTCGCGAGACTTTTAAACTTTCTGACATATTACGGCGACTCAAAGCCAGTTTTCAGACCGGCTTGTGGATCAGGGCGATTTAGTGAACAATAAATCAGCGGTAAATCGAAGAACTGTGCTGGATGAAACATCGCCAGACCGCTATCTCGTTTAATCTATTTCTCAGCGATGCAGCCAAGGAAAATGCGGGGCACTCAACGTTACGTAGATGTTCGGGGCAGTGGTCTATGACCTTCCTTGACTACTGGTGCTTTATTTTTAACGAGTTGCTGGACAAACTTTCCGGCGTTGGCTTTATTTCACCGCCGGTCTTCGTTAACCTGCGCTCGCTTGTTCTCAATGTTCCGGAGATCGCGGACGACTTCAGCCGTCGCTTCGAAAACGCGCTCGAACACTCTGCGAAACTTCTCCCAGAAGGTCTCCCGCACTTACGGGCACCCAGATGATCTCCCCAGGCGACCCCGACCACGGCTTCTCAAAGAAGAAGAAGTCAAACGGAGGGCCCCACTGGGCTGCCTTACCAGGGCGATGCTTCGAATTTCACCAGAAACGCCCCAAAGCAGCACTTCTCGGCTGGTTGAAGACTGTTTGACATGAGAGGCGAAGGAACGCTGGCTTGAAAGATCCCCGAGCGAGACCACCTCCGAATCTTCAGACATGTGATCTGCTACGATGACTATTCATGGAAGCAGGCTTGTTTATTTCAGAGAGGAACTCCAGCCCGTGAAATGGTTTGAATCTGGTGATGACTTCGTGGCGACTTCCGAGAACCATCTATGTTTAACGGTAATCGTCATCGGCACAAATGAACTTTGCGTTGTTCATTATAATCGGATCGGCTTCGGTATTGATGCAATGAATTGACGATTGACGATCTGGCTCATCATTATTGTTGATCTGTTGTGATTCACCAATAAAATATTGATTCCATTTCAAGGTTATGCGATAACTCTACCATCTTCGGGATCTTAGCTCAACAGAAGGTGCATTTCGATTACTTGCGGATATTGGGCGTCGATGACCGAGGACATATCGAGGACGTGGAACTTTCAGACACAGTGAGGCCATGTCACCCACTTCGATCCCGCTTTACCATGTTGCGAAGACTACGAAGTCGGGCTCAAACATGGACTGACTTTGCTTTAAATGGGCAATGTTGACCGAGGATCTATTTCCGCACTCGAAATCGTATGGTGTACGTGATGGCGCCATCGAAGAACGGAAGTTCTTGCCGGTTGAAGTTGTTGTGCAAACCATGGAAACCGGCAGTTACTAAAGTCTGAGGCAGGCCGAAGGAAGGTTTGCCTACGCCGATGATTGATCGTGATGATTTGCTGGGCGTGCAATGAAGGAAACGATCTGTTACCGAAGTCGTCATCTTATTGCGTCCGTCGTTATGACGCGAAAACATAATCTCATCATCGCGCCGTGGCTAAATGCTACGCTGGTCGCTGTTTAAACCGGTACGCTATTGATAAATTTCGAACGACCTCTTCGGGCTTCTCGGTTCCGCTTTAACTCTTATTCCTGTTTCGTTTCTGAACTGGCGACGCGACACCGTGTGCGATCCCCGTACGACACGCCTTTACGACGGAATAAACTGGGAAGCGAACCCGGCCCTCTGGCATGCTGTTGCCACGAAATTGTTTAAACCGATCATAGCGCTCTGACGATCTGCCGGCATCGATCGAATTAACGTATTCACTTCCTCTAACTTCTCCTTTCAAGCAAAGACGTTCGCTTAGAAACTACGGCACCCATGTTGCGATCCTGACTCGGTGCGTATCGTTAACTCTGCGTATCCCCTTCTTCAACTTTTCCGACCTCTCCCCACTGGGTCCCCATCGTCTCCACCGTAATTCATTATCGGCTTCCAGCAACTAACTGACTTTTCAACATAACGCGCGACAACTTTGCGGTGCTAACGCTTATTATGAAATGACCGCCGCGAAGTCAAACCAAACCCTTCGACGATGATATCAAAGGACGTCGTCGACTGTTGTCGGTTTTCGTCGTGCGATGAAAATCTGCTGACGCGGGCGTTCGCGGCTGAACACAATATTGACATAATGCTGACCGGAACTAACTGATCAAACTTCTATCGATGACCTGAGTTCTGATGGCGCGATGTTGCGTTGACTTCGGTGTTTTTGACCGCATCTTCTTCGGTCCCCTACCGAAGCCTCGGCACCTGCCGTAAAGCCCCGGCGTCTACGTACTGGAAGAACTGGAAAGGAAGGAAGGTCGCTTCGCCGGCCCGAACGGCCGGATGTTGATACGGTCAAAGGCGACGCGGCGACTTCCGCTCCCTCCGGTATCGACCACTGAAGCGCTGACCATCCTGATCGGTTACGGCTGCGGAACGCCGTCTGGCGGCTTTCTTGTCGTGATAACGATCTTCTCGCGAACACCGGCGACGAATATTTGAAGCGAATCAGCTGATTCGAAGCCAAATCTGTGACGTAATTTATTAATGAACGAACATTCTAACGAACGGCACGGCAACAACGTTTACTGGCGTAATGCTGTTCATAGAAGGTGTCTGTCGATCCAGCGTCTGGCAACGAAGGATAGATAACGTCTTGCTGTGATCGCGGATTATTTTGTTGGTGAATCTCAAGGAAAGTTTTCAAAGGCATGATAAGGACATCTGAATTGGGGTTATCTGCTCGCAGATGACGTAAAGTGATGATTCTACGAAAGCGGAATGCGAAACGTCGGCGTTCCTGTGGTGAAACGATGTTATGCTGCCTTTCGCGGTAATAGTCGTCATTTGGTTACTGAGGACCGAACGTGATGCTCTTTACCTTTATACCCTTTTTAATGCGTTTCTTCAAATATGACCCGGCTCGATTACGCCCGGATGTCGTAAAGTCTGGTCGTCAGCGTGATAGCTTCTAGAGGTCCGCTGACGATAGATAATGTTCATCGTTTCGTTTCGTTCTTTTGTTCGAACCGATGATAATGGGCCGATGAAACCGATTAGATAATCCGACTTTTAGTCGAACGATTCGGAAGAACCGGACATCCTGGTGGTCTCGTTAACGACGAGGTTGAATATTCTGGATCGATAAACTTTCCGGCTGTACTATCAGTTGGTAACCCTCTACGTTGGAATGGATGATAATAATATCGCTATCCCTTCCGTCTACCCGCCCACTGACGATTTGATGCCCCGCTGGAACCAGAAGAAGAAATATCCTCCCCTCAACAAGTTCGTCGATTAATTCGCTTTTAAAGGGCTTAACGTTTGATAATCGGACGTCGAACAACGACAATATCATCGTCTTTGTCTGCATGGTTGATAACCGATCTGACGCCAACGAATAATTATTTGTGATATAACGAAACGAAGCGTGGATGAAGAGTTCGGAAGATGGACGGAACTGGCATGAATCAGTTAAGGGTTTATTTTTATTCGTTTCAGATACGTGGATGGTATTGACGGGCGGTTCTGATCTTGCATTATCGAATTTTAACGATGATGTTTTCTTCAAATGACGGATTTTTATTAACGGACGATATGATGGAGACCTTTCGGCGGATCATAATTTCGGGACGATGAACGGTTCAATTTGATCGTCGCCCGGAACGCTTCCTCGAAACGAGTCGCGATTCTACCGCCGGTCAAACAAAACATCGATGATTGAACGAAAAACGACGTGGATATCGCGAATTTCTGAACCAACGATACGTTCGATGATACGTCTAACCTTCGATGAAATTCGATCGTTGATCGTCGTTTGAAGAAGCATATCGAAGGAAAACGCCATATTATTGCCGGACCGTCGATCCCGTTGATTAATTTTGCTAAACCTTCAACTGAATACCGACTGAACAGTCTTTGCTGCTTTACCATGGAACTACGACCATCGAAAGTGGATGATGGATGGAACGACGATAGATCAAAAGGTGGACCCTGCTGGGCGTAGTTTTGCGTCATCTGATGTTTAAATAGTGACCTCCGGTCCGTCGATTTCCACTATCGATACGAAACTGTTCGGAACAACGGAGATGAAACGATGTTTAACGATGGTTTCGCGGTATGAAGTGATTTTCTTCCCCAATTCGATATGGCATTGATTAAATCAATGGTTCGGTTGGCATTGAACGGCGATGGCTGTTGTGGTTGCTTTGGCCTGGTAACAGGTACCGCAACCGTTGGTAATAGATAATAACGTTGCCACCTTTCGACTTTTCGCTCTCCAACCTGCTAATCGGCCTGATTCCCAGAAGAGAAGATTATTAGGTGTCTGTTGTTTCAGGAGACTTTAGTGACCACCCAGCAATGAATGACTAACGAAACCGCATCAGCTGCCGCTTCGAGAATAATCGCCAGGCGTCGGTGAACTTCATTTCCCCATGACATGTTTTAATGTGTCATGCCCAGCTTTGTTTGTCCTTCATCGTACGGCTTGGAAGCATTATGACCCCGAGATTCGGCAGAAGCGATGCGTGATGAAGAAGAACGAGCGCATCGAAACTTAGGTCAGTAGTCATTATTCCAGAAGGAATATTCTATTAAGCCAGCTTGTCCAGGGCGGGCATCTGCTTCAGCGCACTTACTGTCTTGCGCTGCTGTTGGAAAAGCGCTGCATGGGCCACTTAAGCCGGTCGAATTAGATTTCACGCAGTACCCAGAAAGACACTCGATTTGACAATAGTGACAGCACCCTCAATCGCTTTTATGCTTTCACCCGAGGCAGCTGTGCGAAGCTTCATTGCCAGTTCTCACTGCAGAGGCTCTGGTCAGCTACGACTGCGACTCTCGGAATGCTACGCCGCGATTGGTACTGCTGGCTCACTGTACGTATGCTGAGATTCTGGCTTTCCCCGTATTGAGCGGCTGGCATGAAAATTCACCGGCTTATTCAGGTGACAATGTTTGACAAATCTCGTGTTCGGCTTTGAGCACATCTTCTGGCAATTTTATTACCGTGTGCGTCTGCTCAAGATAACTGAAAGATGAAATAGTGAAGTCTGTCGCGCTGATAACCAATATTTCACGTCGGCGCATATCGAATAAAACTGCCATCGCGTGGTTAGATCGAAACCACGGATACCGATAGTCTGACGGCACGGTGTCAGGATGCATCTTCGTCTCCAGAATGAAAGACGTCGATATTGCGTCCCCGTCATACTAGTGAACACCGGTGGTATCTCGCAGCGTCAACTGAGTGAACGGTGACTGGCGCATATTCATCGGCGAGCTTTCGGCTGGCATGCTTGAAACTTGGACGTTAAAATATCTGGGCGACAGGCGTCGGCTCAAAATCGGCTTAGCGAATTATTATGAATGTCGGAAGGTTGCCGAATGTGGTGGTGAAACATCATGGTGCTGCGCACCGCATGCGACACCCCACCGGGAATCACCATCAAACGGCGAGCTTTTGGCCTGTGAGACAAGCACATAAACCGTTTGAAGCGAACCCGGAAAATTCGATTCAACACCGGTACCTGGTGAACTGTGTTGAACCTGTTGTCGATAAAGATGATGGCAGCTAACTGGATCTCTTTCTGTTGCTTCCCTGAATCGTCAATGATTCGATACGGCACTCTGGCCCTTCGTGCCGAATACCGAACGGCATTCTTTACGTCATTTGAGGGCCGGTGCGGTTCGTGATGATCTTTGCCGTCGATCGATGACATGATGCATTCCTGTTTTAGGTGATGGCGTGTTGAGTGGTTTTCTTCCAGCTGGAAGGTGGCTTCTGTGAATACGGTATTTATGCAGTTATCGGAAGACGACCAGGCCATCTTCGGTGTCAGGATGTGGCTGGAAAATCGAACACTGGCAATGGCCAAATACCAGCGCGGAGCTTTTAATAGCTGCGACGAAGTCGCCGAAGACGATGAGCCAGATGTACGGATTGAGTCTGGCGAAAACAGAACTGATTAGCGTACCGGCTACCGCCCGACCAGTGCCAGGCGATCGATACGTTGGCTATTTACGTTATGAAGTCCTGCCATACGGCGGAAGTCGCGATATCGCTTTGACCGGAAGTCAATCTCGGGAAATTTCCACAGACGTTGAACCATGCAGTATGATTGAGACGATGCAATATTGCTTTTTCATCAGAACCGCTTGTTTCAAACTTTTAACGTGACCATTCAATAGCTCAATGAACAGGCGGCGAAATCGAACTGGTTTGGCGTTCTTCATCGCTGGACTGTTCGCAACATGGCTGGCTGGCCTCCTGACCTCGCCCTGGTTGAACTTCGCCATTATTGGTAATTAACGACGACGGATCTTTAGTGCGCATGGTGCGGCTTTACGACGAACGAGCGGGACTTGAACTCGGTTTCTACCCGTCACTAGTCTGCTGCGATGCGGCGTTTTGGTAGTTCACCTGATGATATGGACGACGACGACGATTGACGACGATGGTACTGAACTTCGTGGCTTTTATGAACCCTGCCAGCGGCCGTTATGTTATTAACGGGAGGATCTAAAGCTACGTGTCGGCTTGCGGACTGGCATCTCCCGGTTGCTAATGTCGTCGGTACCGAATACGTAGTTCACCCGGTATGGACTCCGTCCCCTATCGAACTTTCGAAATGTCATGACGGCTATGGTCTTTCAACAACGGTCGGAGAATCCGTCATGGTTCGGTCGCACTTCTTTATTGGGATGCTGCTGTTTGTGCTGACTTTCATGTTCTTTTGCGTCGGATGATCTTTGACGGTCAGGCGGTTGTTCACGATACCTCGTCGGCGTTAAACCAGAACGTTGGTTTTGATGGCTGGCGATATGATCACTTGGTTTGAACATATCGTTCTGATCGATGATGTTCCAGTTCGATGTTACGATTATGATCGTGCAGTTCGCTGGGCGTAAACAGATCGGTGACGCCTAATCTGATAATGCTGTCGAAGGCTGTTCTTTGTTAAATCGGGGAAATAAGGCTTTGTTTGTCGACTAATGTTATTATTGTTGGCATTGGCTTCGAATTTACGAGGAGATAGTTGAAAGAACGTTCGGGTGTTCTTCCGGGATACGAACGAATCATCGATTGACGGGAATGAATCGACCAAATAACACCGTTTCACTTGGAACGCTAACCGTAGTCAGCGCCTGATCATATTGATCGCTTCGAGATTCGGTGCCGCGATGTTACGGAAGAACCATTGACGCTTCGACAGTATTGGCATAGTGGAAGCGAAACAACGCTTAACATCGTTGACTTCTGCGGCTGCGTTTGGCGATAACCATCTTCAACGTATTCCGAATCCGGTTTTCTTCGGTGCTAACACGGTTAACGCTTTAACAAGATGCCCCGTCATCTTATATGTAATTGACTCACGATAAGATAAGCGATTATCGCGGCGCGTCGACTACCATAAATTACCCTCGCGGCGCGTTCGCTGTTCATCGATACTGCGATAATCGATACCGCGTCATCGACGACGTCATCATCAATATGGATCGGTGGGCTATTCACGACATCGAATACAAAATTGAAGTCTGCGTTAAACAGGAAAGACAATTGGGCGACTTTATTGCTAGCGACATGACTACATTACGAGGAAGGCTGAAAAACAGAGAGGGCGTATGGCTACCTGAAACCGATTACAACGATGACGATACCGCCGACACCGGGAACACCCGGTAACGCCACCGCCAACTGGCTGTTAACGATACCAGGTGCGTCACAATGGCGATCTTACTGTTTTTAAGTGTCATCAATGTCGTTAGCCGGGCTGCTCGCAATGAAACATCGTAAAGGAGGACGTATACCCATGATGACTTTTTCGGATACCTTTGAATAGCGGCCTGTTGTTCACCAACAGGAGACCTACGACAGAAAAATCTTACGTCAATGTTGTTTTAACCGCACGCATGGCGCTGATCAACCGCGCCGCCTCCTCATATCATCGCTTCCTCTTCCTTCAGATCATAAAGTCCGGATCATAAACCGTCCATTCACTAGAACGTCTATTCAGCGGTCCGCGAGGATCCGGATCCTGCGCGATCACCGGATAAGGACGTTGCGTCATCTTGATCGAGATTGTTTGAATATCATACCGAACCGGGCGTGTTTGTCATCTTTGATAATTCTTTGCGAACCGACTGGTGGAACGGTGATCTCCCCAGACCGGATCAGATAATGTAGGGACCGGATCGCCGCTGCCGTCTTGACGACGCCGGGAAAACGCTGCCTACTACCATCCCCAGCGTATGGCGTAACGTTGGTTGAAAATTCGCTGCCATTAAGTTTTCTTCAGATAGTTGGCGGTGTCGCTGGCGACATCCGGAAGCAGCCAGTTTCGGACGATCGGCATGACCCTCTTCAACGTATCTGACCGAAAGCGATGATTATAAAATTACGAACAACGGATCGCTAAAGTCTTTCGCTTCTCCGGTTTGATATTGCGTCTTGATACCGGATCGCGATTTCGACGCGACGATCAATGACTTCTGTTACGGTAGATCGGGATCGGTACCGATAATGAAACGATGATCGTTATGAAGACTGAAGTCGATTCATGTCGATCATTTTAGATGTTAATCCGCTGATGACTGATAACTGATCAATGACCGGGACTGGATGACCCTTAAGGATAGATATGAACTGCGGCATAAACATTGAGTACGACGGTGGAATTCAACGGGCGAACTTAGGCTGCGAATGGTGATCATATTTCCGCGTCGTCTACGGGGAAGAGTTTCGGACTGAACTTATCGAGAAATGTGAATATCACCGAGATGAGTCTGGGCGTTCGGCAATGAACGGTTGATTCTGGCAATGCAGATCGTCTTTGAACCGAACCAATCTTCTTTGTTTTTCGCGATTCATTTTTCTGGAATGAGAAAGTGAATGTTAATTTTCTCTCGAAAAGGCGTCTGGCATGTTTATTGATAATGAACACCGAAAATGAATTTTGGGTCTGTTTTTGCTCTATATTACGCTTCATGGAATTTCGAAAGTAAAATCTTTGGCGATTTGAAGGAGTTTTCTTTTTATGTTAATGAATCGGATCCTCCATTGTCTTCTATTGCTGTTTTCTTTCGGTACGACGGCTATTCTGAGGCAATAGTCGTCGGGCGTCGTCGGCCGCTGTATTAGTATGCAATGTCAAATCTAAAGTACCGGTGGCGACTGACTGGCGTGCATAGGATCGGTCTGATGAAGAACAGATGCGTGCGCCATTGCTGATGTTTCTTTTTGTCTTAACGAACGGTGACTGCCGTGTTGAGGTGATATAACGCGGCTGATGACCAAATATAATGGGAACGTGCGTTACGATAAGAGGTCGGAAGTGAGCCACAACCGTCACTCACGAATAACGGCTGACGTTAACATTCGACAATTGTCTGCAGAGAAGGCGAAGAGGAAGAGAGGAAGAAGAGGAGGAAGGAGGAAGGAAGGAAGAGGAAGAGGAGAGGAGAGGAGAGGAAGGCGCTGAGCCATCTGCTAACCGCATTGGGAATCAGTGAAACGCTGTCTTTGGGGACGGTTCATTGACCCGATGTTGCTGGACGATAAAATAATATGTAAAGTCTTTTGCATTGCAAAAACCACTGTTTTCGAGACTATTTACAAATGATGTTGGCCAATCTTCGATTGCTAACAATTTTCATCATCAACTCTAAAATCGACCGGCGATTGACCAACGACTGACTATTAGTAAAGTTGCTGTCATCGACACCGATATTATCGCTACTTGTTATCGAATTATTTCTTATTATTATCTTCGCTTTTCCGCCAATCGTATATATCGACTTCTTTTCAAATATCTTTTCATTTTGAGATCCGCTGTTTAAATGAACGAAATCAGGAACTACTCCGGTTTGTTTGGGAACAAATCTGGCGTTGACTGCATTGATGACATGGTACGAAGTGGTAAGTGTTGACTTGCCTGATGCGTAAGCGCACGGCTTCTGTGCGTTATATCCTTCGGTTTTCAAAGATCGCCGATCTGGTCGAAGTTGGCGTGCGTCAACCATCGATAACTGGGAAGCGGCGGTTTATGGTAACCTCGCTTCTGGCGGCTTCTTTCACTCACGAAGATAGGAAAGTCGGCAACAAATGACATCTGTTGGCATGCGAATAAACGCGGGATGTAATCGCGTTGCCAACAATCTAAATGAAGCCTCGCTACTACGGTCACTAGACGAGTTTCTGGTGAGCGGCGGCAATTATTCTTCTTGAGTATGGACAGTGAGCCAGCTCCGCTGGGCCCTGTCCATGCGATATTCGTCGCGTATAATCGGCCTGGCCGTCCTGGCTTCAGCTTCTTTGGTTTATGCTGGCGGTTTCTCTTTGGCACGGCGCTTATAATACGCCATTTGTTTTGACTTGCGAAATAGCTTTCATTTACGAGCAAATACTTTACGTAAATTTTATTGGCAATTTAGATAACCGAAATACGAAGTTTCGATGAGCACCATTAAAATCGCAGATTATTAACTGCGAAGAAAAGTGCAGATAACAGGCTTATGACTTTGAAAACGGAACGATACATTCGGGAAACATGAACAAACTTTGGAGTTTCAGAATCGGGCGGCAACAACGAACGGACGTTAACTGCTGGCGGCGACGTGTTCGACGTTAACGTGTTGAAAACATTGACCTTCGACGTGTTCCCCATGAAAGGCAGAGTCGAAGCTGGAATTGTTAAATGCGCCTGTTCGTGAAGGCATTAACGGCGGATTTCCATGATTAATACAACGGCACCTTTGACTTCGACTGGCAATGATGCGACCGGTGAAACCACCATCTTCGCATCGACGCTAAACCTGAGCGACATTATTGCTGCGGTCGAGATTCGAAGATGAGTTAATAGGCGACTGTCAAGAAAATTATGACATCTGGTAACTTGTGTTCGAGAATGAATTTAACCTGAAGCGACAACATCAACTCCGGCACCGTCTGTTAAACATTTCATCAACGCATTTCTGCTACGGCCGACTCGAAGCTGTATTACGGCGTTGATAACGCTTGTTGTTGAATATATGCGCGGCTGCGTGTGCGGAACATCAATTGACACAGCCGCTTATTACCACGCCAGCGATTACTTCGAACCACGCCCTACTGACATTTCGTGCTGCATTGAAGCCGAATTACGAACTTAATTCAAATCACCGAAAACCGACAGCGATGTCGAGGTGAAGTCAAATAACGGTGTTAACAACGCATCGCGAAAACTTTCAAACAATGCTGTTCGGAAACTTCGGAAACACCGATTCGTTGGCGTTCAAACTGGCGTCAACAGATCTTAAAACTTCTCGCTTGTCGCCAATATTCCGCAAACGATGGATCTGCTAACGAACCATAAACTTCCGCTGATTGAACGCCGACGTTGGTTTCGAGCTTCAAAGGCTCCCGCCGTATGTTGGTGTCAGTCAGTTGTTGTGGTGCTGAAAAAATGGTGTATGAGTTTAGGCTGGCTTCCGTAAATAGAATGATGCTCTACTCGGCCCTTATTTTATGCTGGGCGCTGAGGTATAATTACGTGAAGGCTGTAACTATAAGGGAAGTGGTCGAACCATCGTCTCAACTGCTGTACTGATCGTCCGACTTGAATTCTCCATTCTCTTGAAGGACCAAACGATGACGGTGACGATTTTCGGTTGTCTGTTCTTTTGCAGTTCTGGCTTCTTTCGGCCCCAAACTGGCACGGATGGCGTTGTTTCGGCGTGCGACCGTATTCGGCGGTAGACTTCAGCAGATCGAACGTGTACAAACATTTAATCTTGAGGAGAAAGAACCCGTTCGTGATGCTGCAACTGTTGATCAATGGACGAACTTTGGGCTGGCTTTATCCTTCGATATTCCATGCCAGATCGTATTTCCTTTGTTCGGGTCCAGACAGGATGATCGGCTGGCTTATGTTCTGGCAGGTTATAGAAACAGAACGCGCTTTTCGCTTTTCGTTGTTTGGCTGCGGCTCGCCGGCGATTATTTAAGCTTCTTTGAACGCAATCTATTCAACGGCATGACATCGTTCTGTTTGATATGTTTGGCGACGACATCTTAATCATTGATTAACAACTCGAATCGCGGATCCCGAAGTCCCACTGCGTCATTCTATGACGTGATGCGATGAACCATATACTGTCGTTTGTAAGGTAGCGGTACTTATCAATATCGGCTGCGTTGCTATGCGAAATGAATATATTAGATCAAACATATTGTTATTTTTACTGCGTATCGTGGTTTATTGTGTTAACCATTCTAAACATTTATATGGCGTATGGTAAAGGAAGTGTGAAAATGACTATGTCGTCTGGTTTTGTTATAGTTCGAAGATAATATAATCGAGATGCTGCATCTCTGCCTTTCATCGGACTGTTTATCCGGATAATACTCTGCTTTTATCTGGGTATTCTTTCAACGATAATCGATTGTCGCTATTAACTGGATGGCTAACGATATCCCCATGTTGAACAATTGTGAGATCAATGAACGGGGCGTCGACACCGAAATTGAACGTGACATTTCACTCAGCGTCTATTTCTTGAACGCCAATTCGGGAGCGTTGATGCTGAGCTCGGGGCTGTTTTATCTACCAAGCTGCTGCAGGCATGGTGACTCTATTGATACGCTGGTACAACAGACCCGCATCTTCGCTTTATGTGTTCGAATATTATTTCTCTGATATTCCGGCTCTTAATAACGTCGAGAATATCTTTTCGACTTTCGAACGTTGGCAAAACCCATTCAAACCCATTCGTTGTGCAAATGACGTTGGTACTGAAATCGGAGTTTTGCGCATCTTGATCGTCACGTGATCTTAGCATCGGTTTTCTTCTGCGCGTTGCATTATTTATCAGAAAAACGCTTTAAACAACGACATGATACGTTGTCAAATGTGCGATATTTGTTATTGTTGCAGCGGTCGGTTATGAACGTCTGGGCTGGAAATAAATTGCTGGCTGTATTTATTAGTCGTCTACAAACTGGCGCGACTTTCGATCGCCCAGATCGGGTCTCCATAATGACGTCGTGAAAATCGCCGTCACCTACGTGACAGTTGCCACAGAGGCTGGTCGACTGACTCTCACGAACCATTCACGGTGCGCGGGCTGTAATCTCCATTCTCGACGTCATGAATATTACCGTTCATCAACGTTGCTCAACAATGACGTCACCTCCGTGAACCGAAAGACGAATCGAGGATAGTCTTTGCTGATCGAATTCACTGGTCGCGGACGTTGAGCATGGAAATCTGGAGAAGCGTATTGTTTGGTATGCTTAATGTATTATTACAGAGTCGGCGTTGAAGACCGCAGTGCTTTCATGAACAACGTTCCTAAATCGTGAACTTCCTTGCTGCTTACCGCGACCATCGCCTGAACTTTCGTTCCTTTCATCGGCGACATGCATGTTAATCTACGATTCAATGATCAAATAATAAATATCATACCGGACTGTTCGACGCGAAATTTCATCAAACAGCTGAATCAGCATGTCGATACGACAACAATCAATGAGCTGCGTTTCAGTACTTTTGGAACTTCGTGATGTGGAACCGACATTGCGGGAACTGACGCTGCCTTTGAAACGACGCGAACCCCAACCGCACCGAACGTACGAAGACGATGACGATGATACCGATATCTTACGATAAATTTTGCATTTCTGACTTGACTTCACTATGTACCCTTTCGAAACTTTTGTTGACTCAATGGGCTTTGGAACGCTGATCGGTATCTGCAGATCTCGGCAATGAACAGACTGACTTCGGCTGACCCATTGTGTACGACTTCGGTATTTCGCCAACGGTAATTCAATCATTGATACGGTAAGATGCCGCTAAATTATGTTATGAAGTTGATGACGAAAGGACTATTGCATTTTATTGTTCATCTGATTGTTCTGTAGTACGAATGAGGACGAATTCTGATTCGCCGGCAATAAATGATAAAACGCTGGATTCAATGATACGATGGCATATTACGAGCTGTCGTCATCCACCTGGAATCTTTGGCATGGATGAAACAAACCTGAACATAAGTGCTGTTGGAATATTGCGCGCAGATCTGTTCAATTATCAGGCTGCGGCGTAATCTGAATAATACAAACTGGGCTCAAGAACACGGTTTCTTCAATCCTCTGCTAACATCTTTGACGAGCATTAGTTAGGCTTCCTGGCGCTGTGAGAACAGGCTGCGCTACTGACTTGTCCCGAAGTCCCCTAATGTCGTGACTTTGTCGCCCATCTGAACTGCTGTTCTAGTACGTTGTGGCCGGCTGACATTCTGCTATGATTTTGCAATAATCGCAGATGAGCTTCTTTAATAATATAAGAGAAGTATTTGCTCGAGCGTAAACTGCATTTCAAAGTGTTTGCTGTTTGTTCGAGCGACGTCTTGTCAACGGCTGGACATGACACGTGGTATGGCTGGCGTCGGTGCAGCAGATGAAATTGGTGAGCTGGTTTTGCCTACGTCGCTTTCTGTTTGTTTTCTGACTTGAGCTGTCGTCGGTTACATTAATTTGGCAGGTGCTTTTACTACTCAGTTCGAGCAAACTATGCCCAGCCGTTATACGCTCAAGTGACCAGGCTTGTATTTCTTGACTATAATGATGCGCTGAAAGGCTGTATGTATTGCTGACGAGCCACACGTATTTGAGAGATTTTTTATTTGAAGATAAACATCGTATTGCATTTGAAGCACGGGGTATTTGGAACCTACGGCGTCGGCTGAGTTTCAATGAAGTATTCCGTGCCTCAAGCTGTTTAATCCCCAACGCGACGTGTTTATCGACATTGTGGTACAAAAGCCAAACCAAGGTCACGCACGATTTCGATGCGTTAAATGCGTGCGAGCCGGCGCGACAATGTCGTCGGCCGGCTTACATTCGGCAATCTCCAATATTGGCATCTGGGCTTGCTATTGTTTATCGTTACGTATGCGGCGGTGATGTAAAAGACGCCATTTCGTATATTGCATCGGCGATTTTATCGAAGATACTTTGTCATTATGTACGTGATATATTCTCTACTGTCGGTCTTCGTCCGGTTTCAACTCAGTTTGTGTTGAATATATTTATTGAAAACTTTCGCTTCGCCGTTTACTGGCTTGCGAGGCTTGTCTGTTCACTTCACTCTGTGTACGTAATATGTTTGGGCTCAATCCGCCCGTCGAATAGTCTGGTTAGACGTACAACTGACGCAGGTCGGGTTTTACCTTTGCGTATAATAGCTATCGCGGCGATATCGTTCTACTCGATTTGAATCTGACTGCCGCCTGAGCCGGACGGCGACCGAAGTCGTGCCAGATAATCTGGCGGTCGATGAAGTCGACTGTAGACGAGCATTAATTCGACGTGGGCGAATATGACGTGGAGTCGGCTGCTGTATTCTGGCAACCGATGAAGTTAACGTGGTGAACTCGAGCGAACGCCAAGTCGGCTGAATGAACTTCTGGCAACCGCCAAGTCGATAACGAAATGAACACGGCGAACATTAAGTCGGCTGCGCATGACTTTCTGGCAACCATTAAGGTCGATGAATGAACGGGCGGGCGATGAAGTCGTATGTTGACGAACGACAGGATCGTCTGTAGATGAACTCGAGCGAACGTAGATGATTTCGAGCAACCATTAAGTCGACCGGGCGAGCATTAAGTCGTGATAGATGACTCAGGCGAACGATGAAGTCGACATGAACACCGACGTTTGCGATAAACGCGCATGACTCTGGTCATTTCGAGGCGACATTAAGTCGACGTAGGCGAACTCGGTGAACGACCAGAGTCGGCTGTGAACCTGACGACGACCGTCGACTGTAGATGAATTTCGAGCGGCAATCGACATGAATGAACGCGAACGTCGGCTGCGCATGACTTTCTGACACCATTAGTCGACATGAATGAACTCGGGCGAACATTAAGTCGACTGTCAGATGAACTCGGCGGCCGATAGTCGTAACGAATACCGGCGAACGATGAAGTCGACCTACGAGCTACGGCGAACATTAATTTCGGCGACAGATACTCGGGCGAACATTGATCGTGGTGGAATCGGCTGTAGGTGAACTCTGGCGGCACCATTAGATCGACACATGACTTCGACATTGAAGTCGACGAATGGACTCTGGCGAATGGTCGACGTAGATATAATTATCTTTGTGTTGATTGACGTCGATGATTCAACGAAATGTTGGTTTTTAGCGGTTATGTAAATGTCGACGCGGCGCAGAAGGCTGCAACCGTATATTCCGATTGACGAAGATTTGAACTGGTATGCGATGAATTGTTACGATATTTCAACTGCTTCACATTCGAACAACACGCACCCAGCACTACAACCTTTCTAATGACTCGGAAGCGGCTGAAGTGGCGATGACTGTCAAAGGCTTTGTCGTCTATGATATGTGGCACACCGAGGGCGGTGAACAGTGTTAAAGCAACCGTCGCGCTGAAAGACCTGGTTCCTTCCCCTAATTTTGTAAAACCCATTACAATGCACTGGGTATTAACCTTTTCAAAATCATCAACTCTTTCACTCGCTTTCATTATAACCGTTAATGTTTCGGACTGTGTTACGAATCGTAAATGACGGAGAAAATTCAAACAGGCTGCTCTCTACACTACCGGCAAATGGTGAACGGCAATTTAGTTTGGCGGCTTTCGTTCAAAGTCATATCGACGCAAAATACATATCATCGGAAGCGCACGTAAATCTAATCATCGCGGAATGACGTATATATTCACGACGAAGATCAACGTTACGCCCTTCTTCGTTTGAAGATGCAATGATCGTTATTCGCAATAAAGAGTTGACGATCGGGTGTGGAAATCAAAGATTGAGCCGATTTATTCGGCGACGAATCGAACGAATTCGTTAATTTGCTGGGCAACCACAGGGGCGTCATCGGCTGCGTCTGCAAATATCTGGAGACGGTTGCAGAACGATGCGGTATTGTCGAAACGGCGTGATCGAAATGCCAGGCTCGCCCCTTTCGGTCTTTGCTTTCATCGACACTTCTCCTGAAACGAGCCGTTCATCGAAGCGAAATACGTTTGCGCGTTTTCATGCCGATATCTTCTCGCCCTAGTCGCAGCACAACCGATCGGTTGTCTTCATCCTCGTCAAACGGTCGATGACGTTGCGTACCGTGATGTTTTGACGATACTCATAGTGTGCGACCGATCGCCGATTTCGTAGTCTGAAATGATTTAAAGGAAATGCATTCGGTTACGTGACTACCATCTGACGAATACCGGACGGTGTGTGCTGTACCGGAAGGTGAACTGGCATGATCTTTTCAAATTTTACTGAATGGTTTTGCGCCGCTTCGCTGCGTCGCTAACCTGGTGCGGCTACTTCTGTCTCGGTGAACGTTCGCGTTTAACGAAGTGTTAACATATTCTGATATTGCGACGATTCAACGACAACTTCCTGATGCATTCTACTGGTGACTGGTCAGTAACCATTGATTTTCGGTTGATGACGACTCCTCACAGGCTGCAGCAACCGAACTGAAACTGAAAGATTGAACGGGTTTTCGGGTATTATCGATATGATTGATAGACGGTGGTTTTGAATCTTCGTAATTTAATTCAAAGACGTTATTCGCCAATGAGCAACGACTTCGTCATCTGATCGATAACCTGGATTGATACCGGTTCGGGTAACGCCGATACTTTACGGAACGGTGTTAAACAACGAAACTCAATTCGGGGTATTTCGAATGAATATGATTTGAGATAGGTTACAAAAGGCAAAACTATTTTACTAAAGTGATTTTGCCGGAGACCTTTCGGATGTTCTTTACGCAAACTGCTACTGACGAAGACGGTATAGCGGATCCTGGTATATCGAACGATCGTTATGCGTCGACACTCTTCGATTTTGAAATACCAGGTACGATGACGATTTCTTCTGGTGAACGCGAAGTCGGTCGCTTCATGGTATCTGACTTCGAAAGATGTTCGGTAAATCGGTGGAATGGTGTACAATCGAAGGTTAACTTTGATCTTGTTTCACTGTTACCAGTAATCATCCGACAATTGCGTGAAGACAAGGATCGTTCAGTGCTCATTTGTATCGGTGCGGGTTCGGGACTGGTTTGGCACTATTGTCGGCTTTATTGAATTGGTGTTGATTGAGTCAAACGGACTAATGGCGAAAGAAGACGATGGCTATTACTGGCGACCGCACCACTCGAAGGCGGATATGAAAGTGGTTAATTCAATATTACAATGTATGCATCGACATGACTGTCGCGTAGATAAATATGAACTAATAACGGGAAGCCAAGTGTATTGATAGTTCAACCGGAACGCAACAAACACGATTTAGACGACATTTTCTGTTACGTATATGATGGATGATGTATTCGTTGAAAATAACTTGTACCCTTTCGCTACGATAATGAAGATTTTACAACGATTTCTTTGATATTTCAAATCTCATCAAAGACTTTAACAATGAGAATGGGATTCAGCTTGTCGTGGATGTTTCAAATTCGCTAATAATGGTCGCGATGACAGCTACGGTTACCCGGAACTGTCGGACTCGCATATTGCGCGATTACAATGGCTGTTCTTCAATGAATAAATCGAGATGAACGATTTGTTTTGCATGATTAATGAGCCGCTATCTGGCGTAAACGTTCGTTAATGCGGCCGGATGAATCATGTTCTGATAAAAACATCAATGTTCTTGATGACTTCGTCGAATCGATAGAACATGATGTGGTGATCATTTTAAACTGACGCAAAATGAACACGAAACCATATTCGTGTTAATATCTTTCGACATGAAGTGTTGTTTTATGTGCTACTGATTGCGACCCGAACGCAACAATTCTGTCGGAGCGTTTTGCTGTTTGTCCGGCTTGAAGATATTTCATGATCTTTCCCTTTGAAAATTGTTGTTGATCTCGGTAAAACTCGGTGTCAAAGATATATTGCCGCATGACTATTGCGGAGTATTATATGCGTTTCCTTCAAATACGATTTGCTGGAATTTTAGTGGTATTTGGTTATGACTAACTTTGATGCGCTGTTACATTGTGTATGGTCGGTATCCGGCTGTCATCGGAAGGTTTCGCATGCTGTTTTGTGAGCAGTATCAAATGATCTGGAGCCGCATGGCGACAATTACGCCGGCGTCGCATATGTGTTGAACGTCCAATATTGAAAATATTGACCTGTTCGGTTCTTTATATGAACTGTCGAAAATGATAGGATATGGTATAATGTTTCTGAACCAAAGGCGACTGATGCCACCACAATAATACTTTGTCGGTTTTACGCAACGTCTTTGTGTGTTATGACTGTTCTGAATCAAATGATCGCGAGGATGTTTTCAAGCAGTTTATTTACGGTTGGTGAATTGACTGGCGGCATTTGCTGGCTCACGCTGGTGGCACCGGCGGTCGGCAGCCGATCGCGTTTCCTGAGCACCAAAAGCGTGTTTGAAAAGCACAAACGCTGGTGAACTGCTGCTCGCATGGCATGTTCCGGACGGCGCAGAACTGTTGATGACGATCGCGAGCTGACCAGAATGACGCCTTATTCTGCGTTCCAGCATGCGTGCGCTGTTTTATGGCCTTTCCCCGGCGCATCGGCCTATCCGGTGGTAATTGTTTGTGCGGTGTGAAATGCCGGGGATTATTTTCGTTAAGATATCATTTCGTACGGTTTCAATCGAAATGCGGTGCGGCACAACTTTGTGATAAAACGAGGAATTCCGTATTTCTTTTATTGGTGATTTGCGGCGGTAAATACCCCGGCGTGGTCGCAGATATGTTTCCGTATGTTTTGTTTGTTCACGTAACATAGACACATGTTTGTATTTGTTGTGATGGAATTGATACACTCTGTCATCGTAATGTAATGTCTGTAAATATTCGGTGGTGAATGACATTAATATTTTCACCGGACTGGTAAAGCAATGTTGTATTGTTCATATTATGAATGACATTACAGGCAAACCGAGGTATATATTGACGGCAACGACGAATCACCATGCCGGGTATGAGACTTATTCTGCATGATTCCGGCTGGTTACGCCCTCGTATTGGCGCAATGTTGAATAATCCGGTGATAAACTGGTACATGTATTCTGCGACTGAAAATGTTGATGATTTAGATTTACGTTGACTCGGTTTGGAGACACGGCTGCCTATAGCGAACTGTCACGTACTTTAACGCGCACGGTGGCTTTAATCAATTACAATCTGGCCATATGGGTAAATACATCTGTCTACAGAACATTTTAATCCCAATCAATCGAGGCTACTGTGAAACAGGGTGAAATGGTATGAACGGCTTATTGAATCCTTAACGATCGTTGACTTTATCCGTTAACGTGGTATTTATCCTTGTGATTCAGCACGATTAACGAAGACTTTGACGGCGATTCTCTCGTCACATGGGCTGGAAGGATCTTCCCTTTGGCACAAATATTGATGGCGCGTATTGTCGTCATCGTCTCTTGTAATGACACTCATCAAATCTGGTGACAACCCAGTAGGTAACAATATAAGGGCGCATGTCACGTAATATATGTGACCTGAGTACTGACCGGATATGGACTAAATAGCTTTAACAATCGAGGTAATGGAACGAAAATGATGTCTGTGATTAACGCATGTTGAAATGGTAATAACAAAGTTTTTGAACGGTGAGAGTCTGAAAAGATGTATTGTTTATGTTGGGGTTTCTGGCCGATTTTAGACTTGATGTATGACATTTCCCTTCTGCTTTATTCAGCTTCAGGCTGTCGAAGAAATTGTTCTGCCGGATCATCATTGACGGTGGCGCAACGGCTATCCGCTGGATCAATCTGTGAAATATGCATATGAACTTTAGTTGACAACGGTGATTAAAATTCTTGTTTATGATGAATGCTGATTTCTGATTTTTAAATGTGGTTAATGTTAGGTCAACTTTGTCGGCTAACCAACCTTGAAGGAAGAAGGACGGAAAGGAAGTATGATGCAGCTCAATGCCAACGAAGGTTGCCCTGCTTGATCTAGTGGCGGAACTGAAAAACTTTCGTTATTTTGAAATCTTTTCATGAAGGATTGGCTATGCACGGTTAAAGACGGGGTTTGACTCGTTGGGGTATGTTTTTGTGTTGCGATAACAATCGATATTTAATGCGGCGCTGGCTGATGATTTCATCTGCCTGTTTGGCTGAAAGACTGTCGACGAGATACAAGGGACGAAGACAAAGTCTCGATTTGCTGATGAGCAGATAGAGTAGCTATTAATGTTCAGGTTAACACATCCGCCATATCTGGATCCGCTGATCGGCACCAATGGATAAGCGATGCGCTAGTAATGATGAACCCTCTGACGAACTTGATGGGGAACCTTCGGTATTTTAGCTTTTGCGGATTTAATATGTTACGAGGAAGTTAAATCGGAATCGAAACCGGAAATGAAATTTGGACCGCTTTACAACTGGTACCAAAAGACAGATCTGGTGTTTATGAACATGACCTGCAAAAGTTGACCCGATTTAAACTTTAACCGTTTTCAGACGCACCGACGTTGGCTGGCAAACCGTTCAATGGTATACGTATTTTTACGCGACGAAAATATTAAATCATCGGCAAAAGTGATCCTCGCCAGTCATTTAAAACGCTGAATAAACTGTTGATCTGTATAAACAGTATTGACGAACAAAATACTGCGGCGAACCTGATCGAATTGTTTTGGTCGTTGAGGTTGAACCACGCGCGATGATGACATTGATATGGCGTTCAATGGCTGTAACGCTAAATGATCGATATTGCGCCTAACATTATCTGTTATCATGTTATTGATTTCAAGTATAATCGTGTCATGTGTTAATGATAACTGCTAACGCAGCTGGTTAATTAATGAACTATGACGGATCGGTGATCGCAGGGATGAACGAACCATGGCATCATCGGAACGGCTCAACATCCAATATCATCCGAGCATGTTCGGGAAGTCTCTAACGTGATTCGAGCAAAGTCTTTCGGTGATAATCGGCGTTATCGGGTATCACTGTACAACGTGTCACGACCTGATCAAACGTGCGAGTTCATGAATCGTAGCTTTCATTGGAATCTGATATCTGGTGAGGCCCAAAGTTTTCTTTCAACGGTTTTATTTACATATTTTGAGTTGAATGCATATTGAGAACGATGTCTGACGAAGTTCTAATTTATTGCAAATCGGAACATGCTTAATAACAAGTGCTCCGGAATGCTTCGAATCTTAGATTGATGCCGATTTACTGCGGATCATTCACTTTTGACGATAATTGTTTTCAATCGCTCAGTTTTCATGAATTTTTCTTCGGCCACAAATGGTTCTAATACCTTCCGTCATCATTGACATGATTTTTCGTAACAATGATTTGCGAATCTTTGAATAGTTCGTCATTTATTTTGTTTGGTTCATCGAGAAATGGTTAACGGGATAAAATCGTATTCAAACGAAACCGGTCGGCTTTAATGAAGTTCTCATTTGTCGGAGGATCGAAGATGAACATACTAACTTTGATAACTTTGGAAAATGGTCGCTGGTAAATGGACCGTTCAAACTCGCTCGGCGCAGATGTCGAGATATCGAAGAGTATGTTCCTGTGCCGAGATGTAAAATATGGTTTGAATGAAGATAGATTGATTGAAGCTGAAAATGTTTACGCTTGTTGTTCGGTTGTGTCCATTCAACAACGTAATTCCGGGGCGAATGCGTGCGTTACCGAAGATCGAAGGAGGAAGACTGAGTGAGCACGCTGGAAAAGATTATTGATAGCATCCACGCGGACATCGGTAACGTGGTTTAGAGGAACGGAACAGTAACCGAAGATACGGTTCTTTTCGTCTGGAAGATGAACGGTAACGTAGTGCATATGGCTATAAATTCGATCGTTTTAACAAAATACGTTTCTTCAACAAACAATGATGGCTAATCTTTAACCAATAATGGTGTATGTCATTAAAACTGTTCTTTACCGGAGATCTCTACGGTGAATAATGTTACGCCAGGCTGTTCATCGGAGGCTTAACTGGAGATTGAGATATCTATTGGAACCGGTTTTCAACAATTGGGCGTCCGTCTCCGATCGCTATATGAGGATGTGAAACGAACGAATGTCGCCAAAGTGAGCCTTTTCTTTTACTGGTGCGTTCAATTTGTCATCGTTGAGTGTACTTTCCATTGAGTCGTTATTCCCTCACTGATGATATTGTCCGTTTCAGCGAAGTTGTTGATTTCGAACTATTCGGTGGACTGCAGCAGTACAGTCTGATCGTCTGACCGAGAGAATGTTGATCTGACTGGTGAAGACGTATCTTGCGAAACTGGAGTGGAGATATTATACCTAGCGATATTGTTTTACGCTGGACTGACGGAATTCAATGTTTTGCTACTGACGAACGATGATTTGTATTTTCGAATTTGGCGAACTGAACTCAATTCGAAGATTGACGGATTGAAAGATGCTTATGTCTTCGGGTACGACCGGTTGATGATATTGCGCTCGAAGCGTATGAACTCCGCACCACGATATTCTTCTTCATCTTTATGCGACGGAACGCATATGATACTGCTGTTTTGCCAAACGTCGAATTGAATCTGTCGGTATAGACATCCGGCTTCTTTAATGTTGAATTGCGGGTGAAAAGGTGAAAGACTAATTATTGATCTTATTTTCTGCTTTATCTGCTGACTTTTAAATTCCTCTCATCATGTCGAACGACCGGCGCATCTCTGACAATCACTCTGCTGTTAACCGAAGAACAACGGCGGAATTAACGAGCTTTGTTGAAACTTAACGAACCGACGTTGATGATCATTGCATTCGCTTGAGCACCGATCGTCAGTCTTCGGCATTCTGGAACACCTCTAATGCCCACTGAATAACGAAGCAGTTTATTTAATGAAGCTGATCAATTGACGCGATTACGATGTTTTGAAGTCGAATCTGTGAACGACTATCATCATCGAACTGGCCTCATGTCTTAACGTTTACTTCGGATGAACCGGTATCGATTGGTAAAATATCTACCATGAAGGACGTCGGTTCGCCCTTCCGGGATAACAACGCAAAGATACGGTCCGCTATGATAAATGACGAATAGCAAATTCGTCTATTAGACCGGTTGATGCTAACAAAATCTGGGAACTTCGGTGGTCGAACTGGCCGTAACCACTTGCGGACTTTGAAACATTTTAATCGTAAATACCCAGACAATGATTTGGTCTGCTGTAATAAGCCATTAGACTGGCGTGGCATTGATAGAACAGACTGGGTGGTGGAGATGTTATTTGAGCGAAAACGATTCGATCTTTATATCGTACCGAACTGGGCTGAGAGACCCAACCCACGTGGCTGGTTGATGGACAATATACCCGGTCACGGGGACTGAAAGAGCTTCTCGGCGATTTCAACGCACCCACCACCGGAATGATATTCACGGAGTCGGTCGAATTGTCTACGGTTTCAATGGTTGCGTCTTCTGCTGACGATGTATCGTTGAACATGACGCCACCAAACAATCGGCGGAGGCGACGTTGAAGGTACTGATATTGACGAAAACGTGTTGGTCAGACGAACGTTGGCTCGGATCGGGGCTTCCCGGTACGCATACTCGCAGTATCCTGCGAGGATGGGCAGCAATATGTCGTGACACTACTGATTTTGACTTTGCCGTACGGTATTATGGGAATGGCAATATGATGGTGCGTTGATGATGAGCTTTGAATGCGTGCTCTATCTTATTGATTTGCGGTTGACATCTCATGATAGTGACTTGCGAAGAAAATAGATGTTCTTGATATGGCACCAATGAGGAGACTATTCGACCAGCTGCTGAAAGACTAAGACTGTTATTTAAAGGTGGTGGACTTTCAAAAATGATTTTATTACGGAGTGGAATCTGTTTCTATTGCAATCTCTTCGGAATATATTCTTTTCCTTTCGAAGCTTCGTGAGTTCTGTAAACCGGCCGAGGGCGGTTTATCTGTTCAGGGGCCTTAATGTCGATCTCATCTCCAGATACGTGTAAGATGTTTGATGGCGAAATATTCGATACGGCTCGAAGAACTGGGGAACTCTTGTCGTCATGGCTTTTATTGGTCCGCTCTGAAAGTTTTCGCGAAATTTGGAACTTCCGAGACGGTATATCTTCTAATAAAGCTGTTTCGGCCGGAATGAGGAAGATGTCGCTTCAATCATTAAAGGAAAGGACATATCTGCTGGTTACGACTTTGGTACATTCACAACATTGCTTTATAATATGATGAAGAATCTAGATGACAATCGGAGATGACTGGACCTCACAGAGGCTGTTGTTGACTTTCAATGCCGGTTATGCGCGTATGGATCGTCGGATTGATCTAATATGAACTGGCTTATGCAAACGGCGCTTTGTAGCTGAAGAATGATCGTCCCGATATTGAAGCTCCAAATATTGTATCCTTATTCACTATTCTGTCTTATGGTAGCTGTTGAAGTGACCATCTCCATGCAACTCCGCGAATCTCTTCTGGGCAGATGTTGAAATCGTACTGAATGTTACGAAACCTATAGAAAATCCGAGATGATGATATCGATTCGCCGTAGCCCGTGCCAATGTCCGGGACGTACCATCGATTTATTACGATACTGTTTATTGTTGCATCGGTATGCCGCTGTTGTTAATCCCAACATTACTGAAGTTTGTGGCAACGCGAATAACGATGTTCCGGCACAATATCGAAACGAAATCCCTTAACGATTTTATGTTAACATGAAACGATTATTTCATGCGCTTCAAACGCGACAATGTCGCCTGCTTATGTTCTGTCTTGAACAGTATAATGGCAATAATAACACTGTATTTTTGCGCCTGAACGTTGCTGATGAATGATCGTTTTTAGGCATTTGGTGCTTTTCTGGCGTTTTTATGCGACCAGTGGTGGTACTTTTAACGTTTTTCAGCTTACGCGGTATGCGCTTTGGGTGGTTCGTTCGACACTTCAGGATCTGGAAACGGCGATGATTGATTGATGTCTCCTGTTAATCTTGAACTATGGTTCCTTGGTCGTTGCTGTCTGTTTAAAGATGATCTCGAAACTTGTTTAATGAAGGTGGCCGCGAATTCTTTACTTGCCGCCATTATTACGCTGCGAATGACGGTACTGTCGGTGAATACGACTGGTTATTGAAGGATGGCTTTTAACGTATTTATAACGGTGATGGAATCACTTTCGTGTTGACAACTTTATGGGGAAATTGCAATCGGACCAGAGAATTTTCGTCAATTTTTGTTTATGCTAAATGACTGCGCTTATCTGGCGGTTTTATATCCTGGTCGGTACATCTCACTTGAACCCGCTTTTGTAGTTTTATTGAAATATGAAGCGTTAGCGCGTGAACCAATCTGTCAATGACGTGAATATAATACTTGAGATTTTCTTCTGTGCCTATTACTTTCACCAGTATCTGCTTTTCCCGAACGCTAATAACGGTTGACTCTACGGTCACTCGACGGCGTCTGGTGATGCCGTACCGAGCATCACTAAATGAAAGTTGATCAACCGATCGTCGATAACAATGAATATTGTTCGAACGAAGGATGGTGCAGCCCGATTGATGAATCGCCTTATCGATGATAAAATATGATGAACCAGGTGGCAATGTACTGGTAACGAATTGAGGGATATACTGTTGCTTTCTTAACGCCTGACACGGCTTAACAGCTTCTTTTACCGCTTTCATCCAGAAATTCTTCTATTTCACCGGTCCGGGATTTGATTTGACTTTCTTTCGAAGCTTTCGCCGGCGATACCTTCATACCGAGCTTATGCTGAAAATCAGTTCGCATCGTTTCAACGACTTTGATAACGTGTTATCTTTGTTATTGCATCGGTTAAACACTTACTATCCGCCATATGGGGCTTCTCAAAGGTGCTGATGTATGCTTTTGTTTATGAAACTGGCATTTCGAGATATCAATCGGAATTGAACTTTCACCGATAGCAGCTTTCCGGAATCGAGCGTCGCTTCTGTATGGGGCATTTTGGTAATAACTGACGTAATGATCTAAAACATTGAATTTCGGCAAGTCTGATGAACAGGCGGAATGGTGCATAATTATGGCAACAACGAAAATCCCCAGGCGTTTATTCTGACGTAACAACAACGATACCGGAATGGAACGATGAACGTTAATGAAGGGCGACATACCGATATACCGACAACATCGTGGGCCGATACACATCCATATCGTATGTGCGGGATTACACTGTATAGTACCAAATTTTAATTGCGCACGGGGATGGCTCCAATCGGCCGCCCTGACTCGGCTGACTTCCCGAAGTCGGTAAATGATGATCGAGCGGTTTCAATATTGATGGTTATTGATGACGCATTCCCGGCAACTTTTATTCACGCAATGCCGTTCGAGAGAATGATCCCAATACCAACGTATGTTAATCGAATGTCTTTACTGCCACTAGTAGAACAACTACGTGGCTGGAAACGGGCGTCGCTGCGCCATCGAAGCGCAATCGAAGCACTGAAGCATAACGGCCCGCCAAACAACATCGAAAACGGGAGACTGACTGCTGAAAGGTAGATAACCGGAACAGCAAACGAACCGAAGCTTTTCATGACAACAGGCAACACAACAACATTACGACTGTATTTCCTTCTTATTGCACGGAATGCAAATACATGCCATTCATCTTCGGCTATAAAGTTGGTTATGTTAATGCTCTAAAGGTTTAATAAAGGTACCGTATCGTTTTAAAGGGCTGTAGTCTTGACGAGTCTAATATGACTTTGCTATGAAAACATTTGCGGCTGTTCCTTATGGATTATGAACCGAGGATGAATATCGCCAATCTTGCTGTCAAAAGCTGATGATGCTGAACACCGTTGTCGACGAAAATCCATACTGATAGTTGTATTCGCGATTGCGACCTAAACAAGATGAAACTGAAAATAACGGTGATGAAACTAATCGATACGGTAATCACGCCGCTGTATCGCCGGTCTTCGCGGTACCGAACGCTGTTCGCCGAAAACATAATCGACCGCAATGAATTTCCGGCATTTGAAGTTGTGGTTTGATCGTGGTATTACAGGTCAAGTGAACTGATAACCCATCCGTCTGTCAGGCTGGCTTAAGTAAATCTTGCGCAATCAAAATTGCCCACAATTTCCCTTTGACGCGACGAAGTTAGTAAAGACTATAAACGTTTCTTTAAGGATGCGTTATGCCAAATGGAATTCGTCACAGTATTTTCGCGGCTCGAACTGCGTGCATCGGCAACAAACATAGTGAACATCGTAACTGCATAGATGTGCTGCTGCCTGTAAACGTGTTTAAAATGGTTCAACGTTTGTTATTGATCATCGCTGCCGATGAATACGTGAACATTTGATGTTCTACCGACGGCGATGCCATGAAAAGATGACATTCCATAACGGCTTCATCTGGAAATACTGTGGTACGTCATCGTTTTAAGCATCAACCTTATCTGCTCGTATTAATGCGGTGGCAAAGCATATGGAAGGAAATCGATTATTTCTTTCATCCCAAAATTCGTAATAACGTGCGAAGAACAACGTAGGCAATGCTGCGTACGGAGGATTGCGAATGCGGTAATCAACGGCGCGTCTCCAAACGGAAATGACGTGAACGCAACTATCGAGATGACGCATTTCGGCTGCCGTCATTGATGTTCTGATCAATGGTCACGACGAACGTGTTGGTTGTCGAATAAACTTCTTCGATGAGAACTGCGAAGCTTTATGATCGGCTCGGCTTTGATTTGAGGTATTCGACTTGCGTCTCGCAATATAGTTCATCCTGATGTTCGATCGGATTAAATAAAGGTGATCGCGGTCAGACATCCACGTATTCTGATGCAAAAGTCTGTGTCTGGCCGTGATAAATGTCGTCGTTGGGCTGTCGTCCGTCGTCATTATCAATAACGGCTATTGGCAACACGTTAATCAATCTTCAACGTCGACGATTGATTCCCGCTGACAATGATCAGAGCGAGTTGATGATATACACTGCATAACTCACCGCCATAACGATGCGCTTTCGGTACAGGCAAACGTTCGTGATAACGTGGCCGACTGACGTTGGCGATGACTCTGCGCATGACGGAACTGCTTTCAACAGCGCTAACATTCCGACGTTTAGGCGATGGTATGTCGCGATAGGATGTTTATCGATGACAAAACGACGACATTCGATGCGCTGACGGAACGTCTGGATTTCAATAAATTGACGTTACTGATACCGATAGAACTTGAAGCATTCAGATGACGACTACCTTTAACGAACGTCGCGAAGATGCTTCCGGAACATGGACGACCCTTTGTTTCAGCGCCTTCGAAGGATCGTCTGATGAACTGGAAGTGTTGTCGCTCTGTGTTTGACGGCGACGTTCATTAACTTCGGTTGACGGTCGGCGTCGTCGAATGGCCATTCAACTATTGCTTTATGGGGCTGTTGCGTTTCATGATTTCTGTTCGTCAACTGCATTGATAAATCGCGTAATACTCTTTGGTGCGTTTGGTCGATGCGTCTGGCAGTTCGAGCCTGGAGCTGACTGTATGTTTTCGCCATGTTAGTTTTGGTCGAAGGCATCTGCAAACGCCCGCTTTCTGTGTGTTTCTCGGCTGGGGCACGAAACGCTGGCGGGAAGTGGTAACCACTCGAACTCAGCATGTTACTGCAATGATAACCCGGCGCATCTTTCACCGCTGAGGCGTCTGTTGAACGCCAACATGAGTCTGCGAGGTGAAACTGTGTGTTTGAATGGACAGAGGCAGGACAGGCACGTGCTATCGCCAGAGACAGAGAACTACCGTATAAATAAGTACGAAACTGGTAGGCTGGCGGAACAATGAAGTGCCACAACGCTTCGAAACCGGGCTTTACGGCATCTTGATACCCTGAGCGATGTGTGCGCCCAGCTGGGCATGAGACAAACCTTCTGTATTCAATTGGTGATTAAGACACAGCGTATGCGGTCAGGCGGCTTATGCGAAGTGGGCATGTTTGTTTACGATGCGTAAACGTGGGCATGTCGCCGATACCGCATTGAGAATTGAATGCATCGAAACTGCATTTTTAAGGTGATCGAAGGGCACGGTCGCTGGCTGCTTTCGCTTCGGCGTGCTGGCTAATCTGCTGCCTTTAAATGCCCAAACATCGCCAGGCTTTCTAACGTCGGACTCAGTTAAAGATGCTGTGGATCTACGAACTCAATATTTACGAAGTCTCAACTCTAATACTGGCGGAGTTGCTGATCTGATTTGCAGTATCTGTAGGCCTGACGGTGTTTAACAAATACGGTCATTTAGGTGAGCGAACTGGGAGATTGAAAACCTGGGAGTCTTTCATTCGAACGTGTCGGTGAAATGATAGTTCGAGGACATTGAACGAACGAATTTGTCCCCAGCATCTCCCGCGTGACGAATGGCAAACAGAACGCGTGTTATTTCTTTGATACTTTGCGCTCATGACGGATCTCGTGTCAACAACTTCTTTGCGATACTGGCTGCTCTCCCCGTGCAGCACGAATCCGTAACTCAAGTTTGTTTTGTTGGGAATCTGTCTCATCTGCTCGTTGGTGAACTTTGCTGACCGCACTACTTCGCCTTTCAAAACTTGCGTCTGATACATGCGCGCGCGGCAATAACAACGGCTGGTTGAATTCCCTTTAGACATCGAAGATGCTCCAATTAATCGCTAATAATGAATACTGAAGAGCTAATTGACCCTTCGTTGACATTAACTAACGACGAATGAAACTGAATGTACCTTCCTTGATGAAGCAACTGGCAATCTGTCAATGATAACGACTTTCTCATATTCGGCGGGGCGTTTCAGTTCATTGAATTGATAACAATTTCATGCGGTCATTTCAATGCGCGTACCGAAGTGACTGTATAATATTGCGGCTTTAAGGTTGATTAATCACTGGCAGTGAAATGCGTAGCGCGGGCTTTTCAGTGGCTGCAGCGCGCCTGATGCGGCATGTGACGTGTGCTGAACAACGATGCGGCTTTCTGTTCAATGAGCTTTGCGGTATTTTGATATTCGGGAACAATCCGCCCGCTCGGCTTTCTTTAACTCGAAGTTAATACTGAAACTGACGTGCCACAATGCGTTATGTTCGAGACTGTCACCCCATGTACGGCTTGCATTATGCAGAGAGGATGTTCGTGTTATGCCCGATAACGAGGACGATGAATCGACTATCAAATGACTTTGTATATTCATTAACGGTCATCGACACTCGTTTTGATCATTTAGCCTGTCCATGTGCGTTACGCCCCATTTTCGTCCGGTAAATGGTATGGCTGCGCCCGACTTTCTTGTTAACCGTGATAATCTGCAAATCGCCCGTCACGCCCATTTCTGTTACCATGATATATACGTCCGACTATGCTTGCCCATGTTATCGGCATGATACTTTCTTGCCCGTGAACATCTTTGCATCTACTTTTCTGTTTCTCTGGTATCGCCCGGCGACCATGTTCCCGCATGTTGCTATCTGCGCCCATTTCTGTAACTACGTTGCCCGCGTGTTCTACGGCACCTTCTTCTGTTACTTGTCGGTTTATTGCCTTCGACTTCTGTTGCCTATGAACATAACTGATGCCGATTTTCGATAAAACTGAGTGCTCGACTTCCGAACAATCCGTGATCGTGACCGTCGTTTGCGGTTTGAATGACTTCGTCGGCGAGGTCGGCAGTCTGACCGCCGTCCCCGTTGATCTCTACGGCTGATCATGCTGAATCGGTAACGACATCACCGTGCATGCGTCTTTAGTCACGACGACGGTTCGCCGTCATTCGGTATAAATTAAACCGAACTCAGATGTTTTTGTTTGGCTGCGCGCTCACTCGATATCGCTTGATTCTGAACGTTTAAAGCTGTTGGGCTGTACTGTATTGACCAACAGGCACGTATTCGGTATGATGATGTTATTATTCATTATTCAGTAGTATTTATTGATATTATTTCAGTATTATTCCATTGACTGTTTCGACGATGTTATTGATGATGTTTTGACGTAATCGAAGCGCGAAGTTTGATTAATTTCCGGTGCGGTCTTTAGTCTGCTGATCTGATGATGTTTGTGATGGATGTCCCCGCGACATTATTGAGCGTCGACTTTGTCTCGAACGCCCGTGTTATCACGGTGATTCTTCGAGAATCATCTGGCTGGTATCTGACTGTAGTTCGGGGCTTTGAACGCTATTGGGATGTGGTCGCAATGAAATAGTGTGACGTCGGCTTAAAGTCATTTGACAATACGAAACTGATATGACCCGTTGTTGGCGCTGACCCGAATATTATTTGACAGAGTCGCGTTAAAGTCTTAGCGCGGCTATTATACCGATGCGCTTGTTCAGCGAATTCTGAAAATACCGCAAATATGAATGGTGCGACTAATCAAGATTGCCAAATCAAACTTTCTAAGCCCTCGAAGAACGCCGTAGGTAACCGCTGCTTTATTCAAGTTGCGGTTACGTATTGACGTCAATACTGTTGACGGCTGCGTTAATTCAACCTCGGTCGGATAATGAACGTCGTCCGCAAGCAACAGACGGGTGATGCGGATGTGGTCGGCGAGGACTAACATGTTCTATTTCATCGGTGACTGACAGTCGTCGATGACGAAGAATCTTGACCGGTTTGGCGGGCGACACTTCGGCTACTGTCGGCATATGAAAGCATTACCTGAATATGTCTTTGCGTTTACGAAATGCTGGTGCGTCTCGCCAGGTAATGACGGTAATTGCTGAAAGACTGACTGAACTGCCTGTTCGCATGGTTACACTGTTGTTCTTATTGCGCTGTGTCGAAATCACTTGTAAATCGTGAAGACGGGAAGACTGTTGACTTTGTGCATGATTTACTCGAAGCAGCATTTGGATTTCGTCGATAATGGTGTTGATAAAACGAAAGAACCGGTATCAAATGCTGAAATATGGCGTGCGACAATGCGTAATGTCGTTGAACGTTCGCTACAAATGGTCGTTGCCGATAAATAGACCGCTGGCTAACGTATTGAATGTTGAGGAAGAAGCGGGCGCATGAACGAGGCATCAGTGACGCGAGGTTACTGCCTAACGATCTCGTGGTAACGAACGGAAACCGCGCGTGAAAACGACTCTTGTGGGCTGGCAACTGAAACGCGGCGCTACATCGGGTTTATTTCTGACGATACAACTTTCGTTTTATTTGCTTAGGCATGCTGTTACCGAAACGGCGATGCTTGTTTTGGAAGAGCTTCCAATCATGTTGAAGATTTTACTGATGACCGGCTAGGCCATCTAGACTGGTGTTACTGGAATTTTGAGCGCGTGTGAAGTTATGCGTAATCGTCTGAAACATTTTGTCGGCTTTCGCTTTGTGATGTGAAGTATGTTTATGTTATCGACGCAATGGACTTCACATGTTCTGCGTGATCTAGAGAAACGATGGAGCGGCGCTCGAACTTTACTGAATAGTCGATCGATGTCAGGCAAACTCAAATTATGGCGCCGGACGGTCATCGATCGGTACGGAGCATCGAAGTTCGGAATTGATTCTCCCGTGATCGGCGTTCATGTCAACTTCGGTCTTTCGAAGCGAGGTATTTCTGACGTGTGGAATCGAAAGGGCTGTTTGATAAATGTTCCATTTTGTTATTCTGTATGTTAAAATATGTTGATTTTCGAAGCTCGAAATATCAGACTTGTGATCAGACGATTCGCAATGCGATAACTGAAGGTTTCAATGTTTAATGCTAATGTGTTACCATGGTTATTCGTAATGAACACTTTGCGATCGACAGGCGTGGAACCTTACGGTTATGAAAGACGTACATGGATCTTAACGATTACGAAATCGAGGAACGGAATTAATACGTTCTGCTCCGCAAAACCGAATTGAGCAGGTTTTCGAACGTATTTCGTTATTCATTAAATCCCGGAATTGAGATCTTTGCGGAAATTGACCAAATGTTAAAATTAATATTCGCCAGTCGTAATTCGTGGTAAACACTGTGATGCTATGAATGGCTTGGTCGTAATCGGTCGACTGCTGATGCTGATACCGAATGGTCGCCAACACCGGCCGATGTTCGCTGATCGTACGTCGAACATGCTGGTGACTTTCAACGATATGATGACGCGACGCGGACGCTCGCGTGGCGGTTTCAAACCATGGTACCGCCTTCTTCACCCATGATTTCTTGCCCATGGTGTATCTACGTCGCGATGCCCGTATTGCGCCATTTTCTGTTGCCGGTGATGGTATATTTCTTTATTTGGTCGTTTGTTGTTTTGCGTTCGACGGTATTCGGTATATGATGGAATGATTTCACGTATCGTGGCTAATGATATCGATCGATACCGGCAACTTTGCGTGATTATGTTGGCGTATAAATGTCGATGAAAATGACGTCCATCTATTCGAGTTCATTTATGGACAGTCGGCGACTTACCGGATGAACAGGCGCCTCTTGAACGGGCTTTTCTTGTTGGTTGTTGTCGTCCGTGCTGCGACAATATGTTTCGTTCGATTCATGTTGACATCGAATCGACTATATCGAACTTCTTTTGTTTGACGATGCGCTCAGCTATCGTTTATGTTACGTCATGACTTCTAGACGTTTGAAATGTATTGAGCATGCCAATATTAAATGATTATTATTGACCAATATCGGCAGATTGATGGTGCGGACGATTAATACTTTCATCTGATGATATTGATTTTGACTCTTCACTGATTCGTCTTAACGAATAGGGTGACATGAATAACTGATCTCGAACCCCGTCGGGCTGCCACAATGGTCGATATTATGATGATTGCGTGTTGAACAACCAGACGCCTATTGCGAGATCTATGGGCGACTTCGAAGTCGTGAAATCAGCTGCCTCACAAAAGCCGATGACCCGACCGTCTACTGGAGCACCGGACATGGGCGAGGTTCGAAATGTTTTCGCGACAGAGGCCAATGGATCGAAAACGGAGCAATGACGTACGTACATGCATGACCCGATGGCTTATCGATCATATGCTGAACTTTCTAATGACTCAGCAAAGGAAACTGAGTCTGTCTCTTCAGCTGAAATTATTGTTTTTACGCTAATACTTACTTTAATTGCGACCGATGTACGCCCTTTCGATGGAGATTTCAGCAATGTTGTCTCCTTTCTTAATACGCTTCTTCTGTTTATTCTATGGAAAATCTTGCGTTCTGGGCTGTTTATGTTTGATTTGACAAAGCCGGTACTCTATGAGTTTGGTAATACCAATTTGTGCCGCCTGGCACTTCAATGAGCTAACTTCGGCTTTGAAATTGCAGCAGCTTATTAGTGCATTCGTTTTCAAAGTTTCGCACACTAACCGTAATTGTAATGTTGCAGCCGCCTTCGGGCGTAATAACGAATATGGCATTGACGAGGAAGTTGACGACTCTTCAATTTGACGGCTTGCGGTTTCTTTACGAATCGAAGCCGCTATAACGAAGCACTTTAACGACTGGCCATATGTTTGAAATTAATGAAAATGGCAAGCTTCAACTTGAGACAACGAACGCAAGCTTGGTACGCTAAGTCGTGACTCAAATGTTATCTGTATCTCGGCATTGGCTGTCGATGAAAAACGCCCAGCTTACGTCAATGAACTCGTCCCAGTCATGAAAATGGAGAAAATTCCTGAAACGGTGATGGTGAGCGTCCATATTTATTCTGTAATGAAACGTAAACTGTCGGTTTCTTTAACAGTCGTACCATTTTTCGGTCATCGACTCCATGATAATCAACGCTGCTGAACTCACCGGATCTAACGTGTGTCGAAATTAATTTGACATTTGTGTTTTCGCAATGGTTTACTCATCGCTTCATCGATTACAAATCCCGAACGCGAAATTGTTATGAAATTACGGCAAATGAGAGATCAAGATAGTTTGTAACGATGAAGTTTTCTTCTTTTCGGCCGACCCGCCATGTTCAGAGTTTGATTGACTACATTGAAACACATGGAAACAGTGATGCTAACAGAGGTAGGTTTCGTCTACGTCTGAGCTGCAACTTGGTGGCGTATTGTTCAAATCGTTGCATTGAATGTTCGCGGCGTGACGCATCGCTGGTACGCACAGGCATCGCCGATAACTGCGCGGCAAACGGTAAATGTCATCGGCAGAACGCGATACTTATATTCCGGTTTCGGTGGGTTGATATTACGCTTTATTGATGATGCTTTCCATTAACGGCTTTGGCTGAACCGAAGACTTCTGCGTCGACCGATCTTAACATTCATATACGCCGAGTGCTTTCGGTGCTGGTCTGCTCTGCGGCACCTGGACTGGTGAGCTGCTGAATGTAAACTGAACCGGCATATGATTATTGCTGTTGAACTGCGCAAATGAAGACGGTCGCTGTTACTGCGTCACCGTTGCGAAGTCTTCAGGAACGGTTACTGACCCGTCCCTCGAAGTGTCTTGCATTGGAATGTTGCCTAACGCGGCGGTATTTAATGTTAATGGCTTAATCACGTTGACAATCTGAAGTAGTGTACTTGGTGACTTCGGACATGAACGCAAATGAATGAGCGGTCGTCGGTCGTGATATAATGAAAGTCGTATGAAGATTTACCCGCTCAACATACTACGTAAAATGAAGCTAATAATGTCAGTTACCATCAGGTACACCATTTACTGAAGGGATGCATTGATTGGTCTTCTACACGCGCGCATACGTATAGCGAACGTGTCGTGCGCGCTGCATAGCAATGTAAGGACTCTTGATGTCCTGCAATGTTTGTTTGATGATGACTATAAACTGACAAAATTTTGATACAATTTCAACGCGTCGATGAATATTGGTGGTCTGAACCCCACCAGATAGACGTTTTGTTACTGTTTCGGCTTTCGAATCGGAGAAACGCCACGAATTGATTTAAACTGTTGTTTTGAACTTGGGTGAATATTCGCGCTTCGCCGATAATCAATAACCGCCACTTGTCGGCGGCTGTTGCGCCCCATGTCGGAGTTTCGGCATTGTTAATTTCCGTTTGCGAAAAACTGGCGGTAAAATTATGTGAATGAATCGCTGAAAATACTGTTTGCATGTTAAGCGATAGATAACCACAGCAGAATAATAAAGGGTGTTTCGGTGAATAATTGCACCGGCCGTTATGCTGCGGTCGTACGAGCGTTGTGACATCAATAGCGAAGTTGATTCTTCTCGTCGTTTCTTTTCACGACGATCGAAGTTCTTTAAACAGGTTTATCTTTGACGGTGCCATTAATCGGTTTTATCGCTGTTCTGTTTCAATGGGCTTTAGACCAGCAAAGATGAACTTTTCCGCTGACTAAAGCGACGCTACTCATCTAAAAACCGTTTGATATCGATAAGTCGTTTGGATACGATGTTGGAAATCGAACCAACGGCGGACGGCATCAACTGGTTTCACCGATCTATAAGATGGGGCATCGAAGTTGGTCTGGCGTAGATGAACGTTCAAGTTAATCGGTACACATATTAACGACCAGTCTGCCAGCTGTCATTGAAAGACGTCGGGCGCATCAAGAAGTGTGATAATTGTTCAGTGCCGAATATATGTCCGTCAACGGCGTTTTGTTGTATTTATGTTTGATCTGCCGAATGGCACCTTCGTGTTAAACGGGGTCGCAAAGGCGAAACTTCATACCAGGCTACTCAATGCTGGTATTTGAATATTGACGTTCTGCTGTTCTCACTTCTCAATGGTTATGCCGTTGGCAATTCAAAGAGTTTTGACAAGGATTGACTAAGAACGAAGGACTCGCTTTGAAAGCGTACCGGCTGAAACATACGACTTAACAGGTGCTTAACTTTCAAACGCATCCACGGATGAACTGGATTCTTCCAAACCAATATGGCGATTACGAATTCGACGACTAAACAGAGGTATTGTTTGACTTGATCATGAGTAACATCCTATTATTCTTCGGTTTGTTATTGATAAATCAACAATAATAATTTAAATAAACAATCATTCTTCTTCGTTCATCGAGCCGAACGGCAGGCTGAGCTGGGCTCACGATTTGAAGGTAACGGTTCGGTATTTAACCCGGGATAATGTTCGTTGCTAATACGAGCGATTCCCGACGCAACGCCTGGCGCTGTGATTCTCGCTGTCATGGTGCTGAGGTTTATGGCATTCGGCGAACTGTCCGCGACCAATTTCATAACGTCGGACGATAATGCTGAATTGTCGTCATTTCAACGTCTCCCGATATCCTCCTTACCGAAAGTTTAAAATGAGTTTTTATCGCTGTACCGGTCGATGACATGCCCGCCTCATCATATGGCTGGTGTACCAGGCGTTGTCCCGAATGCTGTTCATTCGCAAGGGAGTGACAGATAACTTTGCGTGCCAGTGATGAAGACTGGCTTATTGTTAATTCGCTCGTCATGCAGTCGGGTTCATACCCCATGTGGTTAAATTGATCTGAAGCCATTTCTGTTCCCCGCCGTGATATTTAACGAATGTTAACGGCGGCGTAAAACTTAAAGACGTGATCGCTCGCTCGCTTTCATACGAACCATCACATCAGGCTATTTCATGTTGATGTTCCGGTGATATACGTGCGCGTAGTCTGTGACAATCTCGCTTTGTTTAACATGTACCCTAGGCTTTGAGCGATTGAAGGTTAACTAAATTCGTTTCGCCGAACCGACATTCCCCACGTGGTACAATCGATCCATTTCTGCTGATACCGTATTTAACGAATTATTGCTTTAAGCCCGACGTGGTAACTCTTCATCACATCTGGGCTTCCTGGAAATGGCGGTGACGAGATAACTGTGTTCTTTGTTGCTTCCTGAATGATGCAACGACTTTAGATGTATTAGCAGGTTGATGCTGAAACGAGTCAGGTACGGTGCATATTCAGACCAAACTTTATCTTAGCACTGTTCTGCGCTGGCACGAACGGTTATACGATGTTAATGGGGTCGACGCGACTGAATACGAAAACCGGCATATTCGCGGCTGACGTGTTGAATTTAATGTTGACCCGATTCGATCCGCTGAATAATGATCTCTTTACATGTTATTATGTTCGCACCCTGCTGGCGGTGAAGTACGGTGATCGCTGTCGGTTCTTTAATGAACGGTCGCTTTCATCAGCGGGCGCGACATGTCGGCTGGTCTCCAAACTCAAACCGATAACAAACGCTGTTCGCGTCATCGGCAGACGGTTACTTTCGTTAACGAAACGGTACGCTACCCGGCATATGTTCGAACCGACGAGCGTTGCTTCGTCATGAAGATCAGAGCTTAATTGATACCGTGATATATTATGAATAATCGATATGCGCTTCCCGTAAGTCAACTGAAGGGGCGGTATTGGTTACTGACTTTCGCTGTTTCATCACTTCGCGATCGAGCTTTACGCACTGACGGAAAATCTACCAATATGCGCCAGAACTGATGACGCAAACCTGATCGACCAAAATGTTGCGTATTGTGTTCCGATCTATTCTGAGACCGCACCTACTTTAAATATCGTTCGGTATTTATTGAACGTTCCGAGATCAGCTGTTCAGAGATTAGATGTCGCACCTGGTATTCGCTTTCGTATATTGGTTGCGGATGACGATAACGAACTGACATCGTGATTAACACCGAGCGAGCTCTAACGATGGAACTGAACAATGATCGGTCGTATTCGTTCTGTTGGAATCGTTACCGAATCAACATGAATCAGATCGGTAATCGGGAACCGTTTGGCAAACGCGTGATCGAGTAACTGTCGTAACCGGAACTTTCTTTTAGATGTTTGTCGTAACATCGTTTCGTGAAAAGAGGACGTGAAGGGTAACTGAATGATGTGGACATACCGAGACCGGGTTCGATTCCCCACGTAATTTTATATTGAACTACGATTTTAATTATTCTATATGATCATTTAACGAATATTGCCCCAAAACGACGTAAACTTTAAATTCGCTCCTTTCGCTGTTTCGTGACTCAGATATAATACCGGCACGTTAAAATCGACGCCTACTAACGAAATGCTGGGCTTTACGAAAAACTTGAACGGCCTATTCTGCATGTTCAAATGGTCGAATTCATACGGCGGAGAAACGAACATTCTCGCGGAAGGCGTCTGGCTGGCGTCGGCGTAAAACCAACGTGGGGAACGGATGCTGACAATAACGAAATCACTTTGACTCCGGTATGACTGACATTTGATCGCATTGTTTACCGGCCGAACTTTACGCACTCGCGCCAGCAGCGGCGCAATGGTGTACCGGTACCATGCGCACGTGAGGACACGCTGTCGGGACGGCTTTATTGTTTGAAGAGCTATTCACTAACGATCGTCTTACAGTGGCTGAATGTTGCTCCCCATGTTCCACTGCCTTGATTTGATTGTGCTAGTATTTTCGGTATTTGTACTGACCCGCATGTTTGAAGCTGATTGATAATCGTTGTCCCCGGATGTGTCATGAAACCATTGGCATTGCCATCGTAACTCATACTGCTAAAAACAGCAGAAAATGAACATCGATATCAACTTTATTTAAATCTTGGCATGTTAATATCGAGTTTCGACACATAACGAAGCGGCTCGTTGTTACCTACCGCTGACTTGTGGCGAAACTACTCGACTGCGTTATCTGAGGTTAAAAGACCGCAGTAAACCCTTTCGTGAAGCGCCTTCATGTTACCACGCCTTCCGCAACCTGCTTTTATTAGGCGTCGGCATATTTATACCCACGAGGATAACATTTCAGGGCTGTCGAGACCATTTTTAACGTGTTGGTCGCTCGTGGTTACTGGTAATTGAATGATGGTACATTTCAGCTTCTTCGAGCTGATGATGGGATATGATTGTGAACTTTTGAATTGATCGTGGCTGTGCTGATGAAGGATTGGCTGTTAACAGGTATGATACTCAAGAGAATAATAAGACCGCCGATATTTCGAAAGTGTTATTATCTGCCTGAAGTTTTAAGTGATGAAGATATTCGTTCGGTTTCTGGCTGAACTTCAACGACCGGTTGCTAATTGACGTATGATTAAAGATGTGAAGCGTATTGGTAACGAGGGCGCAACAATCCCCGACCAATTGTATGTTGATCATAACTGTGTTGCTGTCATAACGATTTTATGAATGGTGTCCGGAGACCAGTACTGCTATAACCAGTTTCAAAAGCAAACCGTAATGGGCTGTATTTTCAGTCGATGACGATTTTCAAAGGTATCGTGTCTTTATCGAAGTCTGTGTAACTGGCTGCCGACGTGATGCCTTTCGCTCGTAGAGGCGATGATGCTCGCTGATCGACGATGCGTATTGAACTGGTGACTGAAGTGATGTTTCAATTCGATCTTCGACAATCGAACATGCGATTATCATTTTTGATTCACGTAAACAAAACAGGCATGAAACAAGGTATCGCTGACCATGACGCCCATGCCCCGCTTCCATTGCTGGTAGTAAAACGAGTATGATCGTACAATTGCAAATCGAAAATGCGTATTTATTGGTTTACTTCCTCGGCTGGCGCCGAACCGAATTGTCGAAGTGGTAGTGTGCACTCGAATAACGGCCTTTCGTGGCTGATTCTTCATTAATGTTGTATATATGAGAGAGATGTTGGGTTTTATGAAATACGTAACCATTCTGCATTTGCATCAATCGGCTGAAATACCGAAGTTGATGAACTACTGCGTGTTTATTCAAAATCGAAATTACAAAACGGTAGCGAAAACTGACGATTGGCACTGGTTTCCGTCCATCCGGAAAAATGGACCGACATTTGCAACCACGGCATGGCATGATAATGGCTGTTGCATGTCACCATTGATTCACGTAATGTGTTGAAGACGGCTTTCGATATTTCGCTCGAATCGGCAACAATTTTGTTGTGATATTATGACTGATACGTTTCAATTTCAACTGCGTATTGATCATCGATTGAGGACCTTACGGCCATTGCCATATTGTTAACGAACGGCGAACGAAGGCTGCATGGGTGTCAATAAGGGTGCTGAGGTTTGGTCTGTGAAGACTTATGCAATCGGCATATTTTTTCTGTGTTTCCCGTAGACGTAATGTTAAAACATATCGATTTTCGAAAGCAGCAATTGAAAGAGTCAGCTGTTTTCTAATGCTTGCTTTCTTAGTGTTTATATCTCGGCAAAACGAACGCTGCTCGAAAGAGGTGTGGACAATTCAGCGGTGCCGGGCCAAAGATAACTGTAATCACCGGAAACGTCGACGATAATCCTTGCGCTACTACTGACGTTTTACAATCCCCTTCAGTACGCGCGAACTTATCTGCGCGTGCGCATGGTACTGATGCAGCGGAAGTGACGAAAACCGCTTTTCGCCCGGCTCTTTAATTGAAAATGGTCGGTCGTTTGACTTTCCGATCGTTTTCATCGCGTTCGTACCGGCTGGATCGAATTCCATTTTATAATTTGTTGCTGTAGTCCCGCCGCCGGTATCGATCGCTGCGAAGCCGGTTTTGCGTACTGTGCTGAAATTATTGAATATGGAGATTCAACGGCTGCGACTTTGTTTTCGCTGTTCGAACTGAATGGTTTGGTGACAACGCCTTTTGAGTTAACAACGGAAGTTAGAATGTTAACCCGTGTGCATCTTTGAAGCAATTTCGGGAATGAAATTGTTTCAAAATCATGATCACCTCATCACGCTGTTTCCGATAAATATTCGAACGATGCTCTTGATGTCGGCCTGGATCGCTTGTTTGCCGATGTCATTTAACGGAATGACGTTAAACTGGCTGGCAAATCCGCCACAAATCAGGTTTACAGGATGTTTGTTGATAGACGCAATGGGATCGACTGGTCGGGAACCGATACCGACGGGTTTATGAACGGTGATGATCGAAGCGGCACGGTCAACGTCTTTTGACGGTATGTGAACTTTATTGTAACCAGCACGCGGTCTCCGTTACGTCGCCCATTACGGTGACGAAGGTGGCACGTTAAACATGCTGCTCATATCGTATAAATGTTATAACCATTCATATTGCATCATGTCCGAACAATCGAATATGTTCATTTTGAAACCGTGGCAACACCAACGTATCTTAATACTCCTGATAACAAATTGCTTAACCAGCTGAATGCATCGGATGACTAACAGATGGTTGCAATATCAAACGTGTTCGTTAAAATTATTTTCGTATTATTGATATTTCGGAATTCGGAGATTTTCGGCGATACGTATTAGGCTCGCCTTTCGAACAAACCATATCGACGAAAGTCGTTAATCAGAACGCGCAATTTCGGCTGGACAGTGTTGATGCGCGTGCAAATGTTCCCCAACAATCTGTTGATATTGATTCAAAGTTCGTCGTTTCGAATTGATTGATGATCGTGAAAACCATAAATAAACCTGTCTCCGGTGCAAAACGCTTTATCGAAGGCTAGGAAGACAATGTTCATTCTTCAGGTAACGGCGTCGCGTTTATCATCTTAAATCTATTGAATGAAGGGCTTGCATATATAATCCGCAGGTGTTTGTGCTAACGCGATTCCTTTCGATGAAGATCTGTGTTATTCAGGTTCGAATGGACTAAGTTATGTTTTGTTCACTGGTCGGGCCACCAACCGGTGACGGAGTTAATTCGCATATCAATCACGAGGTTTCAAACAGATGATATGTGTTAAACGTGATTTTCGGTCGATTCTTTGATCCACGCGTAATCGTGTTATGTTGGACAATTTATTAATGACGTAACCGTATTGACATGCGGCGGAATGCGTCACGGTAATCGGGAATCAAACCAACAGCACGGGTATGAATAATGGCGAACACCGGTGTTTGTACTCAATGAAGACACGAAGCGTCGAACTTTGTTGCCCTTTCATGTTCACGCAGTTCGGTTGAATAAATGACTAACTCCTGACGGCAATTCATGAGCAAATCATAGTTCTTTGGTACATTATAATCAATATTTATTGAATAATGATGCTCATTCAACGATTACGCTTTCGCTCTGTGTTTGAGCTGCATTGCTCCGGTGGCTGTGCGGTAAGATAAATCTTCGTATAGACGCTAAATGTTGCTGAAACCCATTTCTTGAACTGTAATTCGTGGCGATTCGCCATCCCCAACTGGAGAAATAATCATAACGTAGTACGTAATGATATAGATAATGTAACTGACGATATGACTAAATCGAAAACGTCTGCTTTAATCATCTCTCTCAACAATTCTTCGCTTTCTTCGGTGTGCTACTTGATTGCGACTACAATGAACGAAATTCGTGGAAAACGGTTGATTATTTCGCTGAAGCTTGCGCGTGAACATATTTCATGATATTTCAGGTAACGGGCGACGGTAGCGTTTTGAGGAAAAGCTAACACCGATTCTTTTGAGTTACTGCATGGACGACGGCGTTTTAAGGTCGAGTCTTTGCTTTCGACATTGTTCAGTGACGAAATCTTATGTTCTTTAATTATGGTCGAGCTCGATTGAGCCGCGCCGTTAACTGGTATTGAGTGCGGCGTTAACGGCAGATATTGTTGAAAGAGAATTTCGAGATAACGCTTCCCCGAACACGTTGAATAATGTGTTTATGTCGCTTTTGATTAATCGTATTGCTAGTTCTCGAGCGATAAAGGCTCGCACAAAACTGAGCAGTTTGGAATTGGTTGTCACTATTTTATCCAAAGGTTTCGCACGCTAACCATGACATGGAGTACATCTTTGTAGTATTCGATCTGGAACACCTTCATTTCATGACGTACCGTTCGACTGCGGGTGGAAGGTAATGATGTATTCGAGACTATGCGTAACGGAAGACCTGTTCGCTTTATTTTAATTGTTTGAGTTTGATTTTACGGAGTTGAGTATTCTTGTGATACGCTTACTGTCATGAATATGGTTACTGACTTCGAAGAGCGATGACCGCGTTTCCTGAAGACAAAAGATTTGATCGACTGCTAGAACTTTGGTGACACGCTTCGTGAACGTCTTCGGGAGAAATTTCTTTGCTGGTAACTCGTGACCAGCTAATCTTTCGACGAAGTCTTACGGACCATCGATAAGTACATGACGTTTAATAAGGACTGAATGTGAGAATGTTTTGATACGGCCACGTATGTCTTTCATGAAGGAAAAGAAGGCAGGCAATACGCGGCGGG